>NC_140239.1:7360843-7413343 GCF_949987555.1 Borostomias antarcticus | reverse complement strand
AAGTGGTTATACTCTGACTAAATAAGTGTGTTGAATGTATGAAATTTTACAGTTTTTACATTAGTGATAAAGAAGTGGGTATACTCCGTAACTTCGTATACCCTCCACTACACCAGAGTACTAATCTATTGCTGCGAATTAGCATTAATGGACTAACGAGACCTCTGTAGAATGACACTACTCTTCCCTATAATGTCTTCTTCTGTGGTTCTGCTGTGATTCTACTTTATTTCGGTTGTGTTTCTACTGTGTATCTCTGCCGGCCAGGTGAGGTGGTCCCAGAGCTGGTGTCGGACAGCATCCCTGAGGAGCTGGAGCTGGTGGAGAAGCAGTTTGCTGCTAACCAGGTCAGTCAGCTCACGGCGACGGTGGTCCATCCATGTTTTTTGCGCCATGTCCCAGTTGAATCAGTAACGCTCACTCCTCAGTATTAATACCTCACACCTGCGGCGTCAGATTGCTAGATTTTCAAGACTCAAGATCTGTTTTTCAGTGGTGTTTTTGAGGGCTGTTTCTGCCAACCAAATGTTACTTTTTAGGGATGTTTGTCTTTTACTGTATTTTAAGGCAGAAGCAAAACAGGGATTTACTGCTAACCCTAACCCACTCTGTCTCTACTGCTAACCCTAACCCACTCTGTCTCTACTGCTAACCCTAACCCCCTCTCTCTCTACTGCTAACCCTAACCCACTCTGTCTCTACTGCTAACCCTAACCCACTCTGTCTCTACTGCCAACCCTAACCCCCACTCTCTACTGCTAACCCTAACCCTCTCTCTCTCTACTGCTAACCCTAACCCTCTCTCTCTCTACTGCTAACCCTAACCCACTCTGTCTCTACTGCCAACCCTAACCCCCTCTCTCTCTACTGCTAACCCTAACCCACTCTGTCTCTACTACAGTGCTAACCCTAACCCCCTCTCTCTACTGCTAACCATAACCCACTCACTCTCTACTGCTAACCCTAACCCCCTCTCTCTCTACTGCTAACCCTAACCCCCTCTCTCTCTACTGCTAACCCTAACCCACTCTGTCTCTACTACAGTGCTAACCCTAACCCCCTCTCTCTACTGCTAACCATAACACACTCACTCTCTACTGCTAACCCTAACCCACTCTGTCTCTACTGCCAACCCTAACCCCCTCTCTCTCTACTGCTAACCCTAACCCCCTCTCTCTCTACTGCTAACCCTAACCCACTCTGTCTCTACTACAGTGCTAACCCTAACCCACTCTGTCTCTACTACAGTGCTAACCCTAACCCACTCTGTCTCTGTACTGCTGCAGGAGGTGACTCTGCTGGTCAGACAGGCCCTGGCCAGGATAAGAGACTCTGGACACGCAGAGACAACCAACTCAGCTTGACCACCAGGACTACAATCCCCCCCTACAGCTGTGGCTACTGCTGTATTTATAGTAACCTCAGTCTGTCTGTATTACGTTTACTTCCTCTTCAGCACACAGCCCATAAAGATAATGGTTGTTGGTTCACTTGTATTCTGGCTCTCCCTGTTGTTCATTCAGATTCTATTCTATTTTCATTATCTACCCATTGATCATGAGGCTTCAGATTCAGATTTGATTCAGATCAATGTATTGCCATGGTTTACACATACTAAGAATTTGTTTAGGTTGATGGTGCATACACTGATGGAGACAACATTAGACAGGGTGCAGGACAGGGCAGATCAGAGCGAACACAGGACAGTGCAAATACAAAATATTTATCTGCAAAAGAAAAAGTACAAATGCAAAAAGCACAACATATACAGAATGCAGAGCATGAACATGTATCAGTTTAAATGCAAGTGTTGGCAGAGAATGGTTGTTGTGAAGTTAGAACTATTAGTTTTCATATCCATCCATCCATCCATATCCTCCATCCCTGTCTGGCGCTCGAGATCACCAAGACTCGGGAGGCAGGGATTCTACGGTGAGGCGCGCGGCCGCGGTCTGTCATCAGGCTTGTCGGCGGGCGGGTGCCCCACATGTACAGCGTTCCTCGCATCGACGTCTATTATGACAGAATGCGACGGTGAAAAGGCTGCACGGTTACCGGGGGGTGGGTTTATGGAATATATTATCACTTGAATCTAGGTTTCTTCTATCACTGGACGCATGCATACAAACCGACGATCATTCGGAAGGAATTGCACCGAAACCATGAGTTGCAGCTGGGGCACGGAGCTTTGGGTAGGTATAGTCTTGAGATCACGACGGCGTGTTTCTGCACGGTCCTAAGCTATAGCAAACCGACGTTAATGTTTTTAAAGAATCGCATTCATCAGATGTCCGTGTGTCGATCCGTTGTCGTTAGCGAGCGGCGGGAGCTGCGCGAGAGCAGGTCATAGCAACAAGGTAGCAGCTTCGAGCCGCTGCCATCATGCTTCCCAAGGCGCGCGCACGCCGCCTTTATTATCCGAGCGAGAAGAGGAGGCAACGGCCCGTTATCCCGTTATCCTGAGCAGCAATGGGGCTGACCGGGATTAGCTTATGCACCTTACTGCTGCTACGACGGACAGATACGAATATTTGTTGTTTATTGCATTAGAATGCAAAACTGTTTTCCATTTGAAATACACAATATAAGTTTATCGTGATTGTAGTTGCAGGAAGAAAAAAAGCCTCCGTAGTTAAATGAGATGGCTACCGGTGTAGGTTAGCCACTCGCTATACATTGTAACGAGATATGTTGGCTCTCGCGGTAGAGAATCGTGAAACGTTATGATTCATTTCACAGTTTGATCCGGCTCCATTTTGATCAATTAAAGCTATTGTATAACGGAGACTAGATCCGCGTATCCGTGTCTGTCTGTGTGCAGCCAGGTTGAACAGGTTTGGCGGACTTCCTTGCGCCAGCAGCCAGGGCCTAGACCAGACCGGGGTAAAACTCATTATATGCAAGCAATTAACACTATAGCCTAAGCATAGCAGTTACCCTTTAACGAATAGCCCAAGACACACACACATAGCCTACAGTAGTCTCCCGCAGGGCCAACCTGGTGCTGAAATGCTAAATATAGCCTGGTTCATCTCAGGTTTACACCAGTACAATGTGGCCTAGAGTCGTATCGGTGAAATTAGCATTAATTAACATATTAAAAAAACACTGGGTTCATGCCTTTAGATGTTAGATTTAGTAGGAAGATTCAACTTAACTTGAACGTTCTTTTGATGTTTTTTTTTCCGAAGCAGTGTGGTGAAACGCATCAAGGACCGCATTGGAAATAATATTAGGCGATATCTTCTAACCCGTGAATAAAAACAGTCAACCAATGGAAACACCATCCTAATCATGTTCTCTCCCACCTCCCAGGACCAGTTTGACAACCTGGAGAAGCACACCCACTGGGGGATAGAGTTTGTGGAGCGCTACACCAAGTTTGTCAAGGAGCGGTCAGAGATTGAGCTCAGCTATGCCAAACAGATCAGGTACTACAGTATACAGTAACATCCCTCTCACACCTCATTGTCAACACTGTTTAATATAAAAACACAAACAAAACACAGTTGACATGAGCATGCAGTCAGTCTCTGTCCAGCATCCCTGAATGGATGAGCTAGTTGAGGGGTTGCTTTGCTCAAGGGCACAACGGTCTAGACAACTACTCATGTAGTCTAGTCTAGTGGAGGTGCAACAACTGAGAGAGAATGATTATAAGACAGCAGGACTTGTCAAATTACCCCCTAGGGGGATTAATAAAGTATCCATCTATCTATTTATCTACATGACATGGAGGACTGGTCAGCCCTAATGTTAGCCCTGTTGACCACGGGCCTTCACGCCACACCCGGAAGTGCAGGGATGGTAGGCGACGGCTCATCACCATGGTTACTCGGTCCATGCCCACCCCTGACCCACATTAGTTCGGCTCCAGTGGTCCTACTGTAGACTGGGAGAGAGAGAGAGAGTGCATTTGTGTGCGTGTGTGTGTGCGTGCGCATGCATGCTTGCTTGTGTGAGCTTGTGTGTGTGTGTGTAGGTTATGTGTGTGTACAGTCAGACAGAGATGCTGTGTGACACACCAGTGGATAGACAGATAGATAGATATCAGCTTTAATTTAATGATGGCTGGCATGTCTGTCTGCATCCCTTTCGCCCGAGGAAAAACTTTGCGACAAACCCCTTATCACCTCGATTAGCCGTGTCCCACTCCGAATATCACAGATCAGAAAGATTTCCCTACGCTGCGGATGGTATTGTCCGACACAGACAATGCAGGTCAGCTAAGGACAGTTTTTAGTATTGAACAGAGAGACTGAACAAACGGCAGTGGTTGTCACTTCTAATGGGCCTATAGTGGTACTGTGCCTCTGGTGTGTGTGTGTGTGTGTGTGTGTGTGTGTGTGTGTGTGTGTGGTGTGTGTGTGTGTGTGTGGGGTGAGTGATGGCGGGGGAGGTTTAGTAGCATTGTGTGTGTGTGGAGGGGGAATGGGTGGGTGAGTGCAGGGGGGGGCTAGGCTGGTCATGTGACCAAAGGGAAGCTGAGGGAGAGGGTGGCAGTCTGCCTAGCAACACCACAAACAAGCTGGCTGCCTGCAACACCTATCTGTCAGGCTGAGAACACAGGCTGGGTGCTGCTACTCGAGGGCCTGTTTGGATGCTAACTACAGCAGGGTCTGGTCAGATGCTAACTACAGCAGGGTCTGGTCAGATGCTAACTACAGCAGGGTCTGGTCAGATGCTAACTACAGCAGGGTCTGGTCAGATGCTAACTACAGCAGGGTCTGGTCAGATGCTAACTACAGCAGGGTCTGGTCAGATGCTAGCTACAGCAGGATCTGGTCAGATGCTAACTACAGCAGGGTCTGGTCAGATGCTGACTACAGCAGGGTCTGGTCAGATGCTAACTACAGCAGGGTCTGGTCAGATGCTAACTACAGCAGGTAGATGCTACAGCTGTAGAGGGTAGTTGATCTTGGGACGAGGCCTGAAAGCTACAATTGGGGGTGGATGCGAGCAGTAATCTAGGACTTGGCTTTTTTGTAATTCTAGGATCAGGCTTATTGTTTTATCTGAAAACTGAGTCATGGTGCTCAGTGCGGTTCTTGTCCCAGTTGTGTGCGAGTCCGCGCTGTGCTCAGTCCCAGATAGACTAGAGGGTAGCGAGTCCAGCTCTTGTCCAGATGTGGCATTGAGGTAAACAGATGAAGACATAATCCTACTGTTGGCACCCTGTCCCACAGAGAACACTCCCTCCACACAATAACCACAACTAGCCTCTCTCTATCTCTCTCGCTCTCATTCTCTCTCTCTCTCTCACTCTCTCTTATTCTCTCTCTCTCTCATTCTCTCTCTGTCATTCTCTCTCTCTCATTCTCTCTCTCTCACTCTCTCTTATTCTCTCTCTCTCTCATTCTCTCTCTCTCATTCTCTTTCTCTCAGTCTCTCTCTCATTCTCTCTCTCGTTCTCTCTGTCTTCTCTTTGTTTACCTCTGTCTCCATAGTAACAGAACTAACACTGACCCCTGTCCCTTACAGGAACCTGTCAAAAAAATACCAGCCCAAGAAGACGTCCAGAGAGGAGGAGGAGTACAAGTGAGTGACCAGACCAGTCTTCGGTGTCACATTATACTGTAACCTGTTATCGCTGGTCGTCATTACCACTGATACAGCTTTGCATGGTAACACCGTGTCCTAACTGCTTGCGACGCGAGCAACAGAACGCGACATCGCATGCTTGCTGTACTAACTGAAACCGTTAAATTTCCTGTTCTGTTACTTCATTTGTCTATATTCCCAACTGAAGACAGTTAAAGAAAGAACGCCTCTCAACGCGAGCGACAGGAGGAAAATAGGAACAGGGCGAGCGTCAAAAGGGCAGTTAAAACGTTGCGCCGCTTCGTGCTGCGTCGCTCGCGTCCAGTTAGGACATAACAATAGAAAACAAAGCAATGGAACACATTGTCGCTGACCCTCGCTCGCGTCGCGTGTAGTTAGGACATGGTGTTACACTATATTCTGACGCACTGTCAGAATATAACTTGTTATCACTGGTTATCATTAACACCAATACAAAGTCACACGGTTACACTCGTAACAAGGGTTACAATGTAATGTGCAGACAGACAGTGTGTAACGGACAGACAGTGTAACACTGTACAATGTAACGGACAGAGGAACAAAGTAACAAACCCGGGGTTAGATAGACGAGCAGGATTGTTCTGCAGTACTGTTCTATTACAGCTCCTCTGCTGCCTTCCCATCCCTCTTCTCCATCCTCCACATTGCCTTGTTACCAGCTGCCGGTGGGTAAAAATAGCCTCAGAGAAAAGCGCTATATCTGCTATGACTCAAACCATATTTACTGTGTGTGTATGTGTGTGTGTGTGTGTGAGAGAGAGAGAGTGTGTGTGTATGTGTGTGTTTGTGTGTGTATTAGTAAAGCCAAGTGTGTTCAGAAGGATTAGACATTCATTAAAGATCTTGTAGTCATCCTTGCGCTGGCCAGATCGACACTTCCTGTCCAGACAGGAAATGATGGGACGCTGCCGACAAAGGGTCAGAGCAGATAGAGCCGTATTATCACCAGGCCGACCATCTGCCCGTCAAACACACATCTCTGCGCACTCTTTCATACACAAATCCATTAAGCAGTAGGAGAACTGGGTCCAAATACCATTTGAAATCAGTTACAGTACTTACTTCTGCCTGGAGTGTCAGGTTTGCATATTTTACAGTGTTCTTATTAGAGCTGTGTTATTATAACCTACAGTAGGAGCCGCTTAGCCTGGTACGATCATCCCGTTCTCGCGAGCTCACATTCTGTTTCACTAACGCAGAACGGTCTGGCCTTCGCCTCCTCCAGAGCGATTATGCCAAAATCCAGACCATACCGGGCCAATCAGGGACTGCGTTTTAACTGCTGTCCCGCCCCACAGTGGAAAGCAGCCCCTGATTGGTTCGTGTCCCTGCCGCTCGCTAAACAAACATGGCGGCTTCCGAAGCAACGAGTGGTAATGTTAACGCTAGAAGAATAAACACAGCTATAAGTGCAGTTATTGCAGAAATAGACTTAATCACAACACTTAAACAAGAACAACAGTATGCACTAGCGGAGTTTCTCGGTGGAAAAGACATTTTTGCCGTTCTTCCGACTAATTAGCAAAAGTTTGCTGAACGCTCATTGGCTGAAGGTGTTTGTCTGTCAAGGCAAGTACCCCCGCCCACATAATCGCTCTCTATGGGGCGAAGGCCAGACCGATATTGCGGAGCGAAGCAGTGAGCTTGCTAGATCGGGATGGTCATACCAGGCTAGGAGCCGCTGTCCTTAACCTTGTTTTCTGGTCATGTGATTGTGTGTGTGTATGCGTGTGTGTGTGTGTGTGTGTGTGTATCTGTGCATATGTATGTGTGTTTGTGTGTGTGTGTGTGTGTGTGTGCGTGTGTGTGCGTATGTACATGTGTGTGTGTATGTGTGTGTGTGTGTGTGTGTGTGCGTATGTACATGTATGTGTGTGTGTGTGTGTATGTGTGTGTGTGTGTGTATGTTTGTGTATGTGTGTGTGTGAGCAGGTACACGTCCTGCCAGGCTTTCCTGATGACGCTGAGCGAGCTGAACGACTACGCGGGTCAACACGAGGTCATCGCCGAGAACCTGAGCACACACATCATCAGCGAGCTCACGCGCTACATCCAGGAGCTGAAGGCAGAGAGGAAATCGGTAAAGGAGCAGGCGTGTGTGCATGCGTGCATGTGTGTGTGTGCATGCATGCGTACATGTGTGTGTGTGTGTGTGTGTGTGTGATGTGACTGCTCCCCCTGTTTGATAATGCTTATGCCAGCTCAGCTGTTTAGCCGTGAGACCGTCCAGAGATTATGAATATGGTTTAGAGAAGCTCAGACAACTCAAACCTCCAGTTCTGCTACACACACCCCTCGCTCCCCCTCTTCCTCCCTCTCCCCCCCAACTCCCCCCCCCTCACCCCTACTCCCCTCTAACCCCCCCCTACCCCTCCTTCCCTTCCCCCCCATATGAATCAGAACACACATGCCCTGATGTGATTGGCTGGTGGAGCCATGTGATGATGTGAGTCCTCGTCAAGAGAGGAGGAGGAGATTGTGAGTTCATGCCCCACGGATCTAAATGGATTCGGATAGGTGTAAGCAAGCTGCAGTCTGCTGGTGATCCCAACCAGCTAATCAACAGAGGGCAAGCTGGGAGTTATCGCCACATTGCTCAGACCTGTCAGACTCCATCAGATCTCCACTAGGGGTGTGGAGGGGTTTGTTTACAGGTGGTTCTGTGTGGTCGGTAGAGGCAGACCACCTGGTGGTCAGGAGGAGGAGTCCTGTCTGTCATCACCATGATGCTACAGCAGCTACTTGGTAAATTAGCCGGTTGGGCTGAACTGGGTCACCTATCCAGGTCACTGGGGAGGGCGCAGACTGGTCCCGTAACCCCCGTGTGCTCGCGTGCACACACACGTACATGCACGCACGCACACACACACACACACACACACACACACACACACACACACACACACACACACACACACACACACAGAGCCTCTACTGTGGTCATTGTCCTGGTAAGTGGATCAAGTCTCTGTCTGGAGCTGGTGGCTGTGACTAATATGACAGGGGGAGGGGTGAATATGAGGGGGGAGCATGACTGTTCAAGGTAATGTACAACAGCCACCCCTCCCTCCCTCTTTCACCCTCTCTCTCTCTCTATCCCTCACACTCCCTCTCTCCCCCTCTCTCTCCCTCACAGCCTCTCCCTCTCTCTCTCCCTCACACTCTCCCCCTCTTACTATCTCCCTCACACTCTCTCCCTCTCTCTCTCCCTAACACTCTCCCCTCTCTCTCTCTCTCTCTCCCACACACTCTCCCTCTCCCCCTCTCTCTCCCTCATACTCTCCCTCTCCCCCTCTCTCTATCCCTCACACTCTCCCCCCCTCTCTCTCTCCCTCACACTCTCCCCCTCTCTCTCTCTCCCTCACACTCTCCCCCCTCTCTCTCCCTCACACTCTCTCCCTCTCTCTATCCCTCACACTCTCCCCCTCTCTCTTTCTCCCTCACACTCTCCCCCTCTCTCTCTCTCCCTCACACTCACCCTCTCTCTCCCTCACACTCACCCTCTCTCTCCCTCACACTCTCCCCCTCTCTCTCCCTCACACTCTCCCTCTCTCTCTCTCCCTCACACTCTTCCTCTCTCTCTCTCCCTCACACTCTCCCCCTCTCTCTCCCTCACACTCTCCCCCTCTCTCTCCCTCACACTCTCTCCCTCTCTCTCTCCCTCACACTCTCCCCCTCTCTCTTTCTCCCTCACACTCTCCCCCTCTCTCTCTCTCCCTCACACTCACCCTCTCTCTCCCTCACACTCACCCTCTCTCTCCCTCACACTCTCCCCCTCTCTCTCCCTCACACTCTCCCTCTCTCTCTCTCCCTCACACTCTTCCTCTCTCTCTCTCCCTCACACTCTCCCCCTCTCTCTCCCTCACACTCCCCCTCTCTCTCTCTCCCTCTCACTCTCCCTCTCTGTCGCACTGTCGTACTGTCGTAAAGTTATCAGATTGTCTTTTTCTTTTTCTGTCTTCCTCCGTGATGTTTCGCTTCGGTTTTCTCACCTCTGCCATGATATAATTGAGCTAAAAAATGCATGATATCCATAGACGCCGGAATAGTTAGCTACTACTGTGTTGTTTAAGCACAACATTGCGCATGCGCACTTCGACTGAATGCTGCGTCCCGGGGGCGCGAGTTTTAAAAGGTAATAAATGTCAATGTATTATCTTTCTGAGTAGACTGTTTGGACAATTCAGCTTACTTTTAGTAAATCTAATTGGAGAATTAGCACCAGACATGTTTGTAAAGGTCCAAATATCGCGATGTATTGCTTTAATCCAGTCAAGAACACACACATCAGCAAATCACGTTAGCCCTGACGTGCCTGGTCCAGTGGTTCCGTGTACGTTCTCAAACACGCAACATTTTGCAGCGTTTTTCGTTTTGTCTTTGTAACGTCACCCATCCTTACCAACGTTAACCCACCATGTCGTGTCTTGAACGCAGCACTTCCACGACGGCCGGCGGGCTCAGCAGCACATCGAGAACTCCTGGAAGCAGCTGGAATCAGTGAGTCACCCGACCCAGGGGGCCGTGCAGCGCCCCGGAGGAGACCAACACCAACACTTCACATTCAAGCGCTGCTTATTATTACGCACGCAGTGTTGGACTGTTAAGTCATTATAGATAATCAGCTTGTATTTACGTTTTATTTTATTGACTATATAAACCGATAATGATGGAAGGGATTGTTTTTGTTTAGCTGTCAGGGTGTTATCGTAGGGGAGGGTGGGTGTTCAGTGACATGCTGGGTAAAGGAAGTGTTAAGTAGAGGATTTGTCCGTCTGTCCTTGCAGAGTAAGCGGAGGTTTGAGCGCGACTGCAAGGAGGCGGACCGAGCCCAGCAGTACTTCGACAAGATCGACGCAGACATCAACGTCACCAAGGCTGACGTGGAGAAGGTTGGTCACTGAGGGATGCAGACACACACACACATATACACACACACACACACACACACACACACACACATACATACTGTACACAAGCACACACATACTGTACACACACACACACACATACATACTGTACACAAGCACACACATACTGTACACATACACACACACACATACAGTACATACTGTACACAAGCACACACATACTGTACACACACATACGTACACACACAACATACCCCCCTTCACACACACACACACACACACACATACATGCATGCACACACACACACACACACACACATATCATGCACACATACTGTACACATAAACACATACAGTATGCACATACACAAATACACACACATACACACACACACACATACCACACACACATTGTGATCCACCTGATCACTCTGGGTGTGTTTATCTGTGTTTGTGTGTGTAAGTGAATGTGCTCCATGCAGCCATGCGTAGCTCCGCCCAGGCCTGCTGCAGCATCTCTCCAGGGCTTATCAGTCTGGGTTCATCTGCAGCAGCCGAGACGAGACGCTCGTTATGGAGCCACCTTCTCTCTGGTCTCATCCTGTCCAATCAAAACAACGACAATAATAAAACTAACGCCATGTTTCTGTTCCCTCATGTCTTCAAGCGCTGCTCTCTCAAGGTAGGTGCCTCAGGTTTCTGTCCGTGTGTCAGGACCGCCCACATGTTCAGTCTCCTCCCATACACACTCACCTGTCCCGCCTCTCACCTGTCCTCACTAATTACCACACACACACACCCTTCAAAATAAAGGTCCCGAGAAATTAAGGCTGCCTTAAGATTCCACGGATGTGAAATTCTGTGTTAAACGTACAGTAGTAGTACATTGGTACTTTTCCTACGTTAAATGCTATTATTGTAAGTCGCTTTGGATAAAAGCGTCAGCTAAATGTAATGTAATGTAAACCACAGTGGATAAACATGTGTGCTGATATAAAGCTAGATTATTAACTAAATCAATCATCTACTGTAGGCAGAAAAACACATACACGATAAACATTATTCATTTTGATATTATGTCATAGCTCAGACATACAACAAAACACACTCTTAGAAACAAGGTACTGTACTAACTGTTCCTCAGTTGTTCCTGTGGAAGAACCATAGGACATATCTATGAGGAGAACCCTCTGAAAAACACTTCAAGAAGCCTTTTCGGTTCCAGGTAGATGCCTGTCATCAGACAAAGGTTCTATCTAGAACCAACTGAAAGGTTCTACCTGGAGCCTAAGACGGTTTTCAGAGATTTTTAGAGTTCTCACACATGGTATGATCCGAGGACCCTTTGTGGAATCCCTTTTCTAAGAATGTTGAGTGCGTTGTACCAGGGCCAAGATTCCGGCAGACCTAGGTTGAAATACTATTTGAAATACTTTAAATCACTTCAGCGTTTGCTTGAGTCTGGCTGGGGTGTCAGGTGTGCAGGCTTTGAACATTTGAGAACTGCCCATCGGTTCCATGGTGGCAGACGAGAGAAATCATGGACAGAAATGTATTCTCTCTCCATGATTCACCTATATAAGTGCTGTCCAGATTTTAAATAGTATTTTAGTATTTCGACCCAAGTCTGGAGCCGACAGAGAGAGAGACAGGCAGACAGACAGGCAGACAGACAGACAGACAGTCAGACCGGCAGACAGACAGATAGACAGACAGACAGACAGACAGACAGACAGACAGACAGACAGACAGAGAGACAGACAGTCAGACCAGCAGACAGACAGATAGACAGACAGACAGACAGGTTCTTTCCATCTGTGTTTCTCACCCGTGTCCTGGTCAGCATCAGTGTCCAGTGTACCTGTACTCCAGCGGGCTCTGACTATGCATGCCCCCCTCCTCTGTACCGTCTGTGTTTCCATGCTCGGGGGGAGGGGGGGGGGGGGGGGAGGGGGCGTCCTCACGCATCGGTGATGGTGATCGTCTACCTGGAGAACTCGGCAATGTTACGTTACGCTGTCTGGATCTCACTGTCTTTTTCTTGTGTGTGTTTGTGTGTGTGTGTGTGTGTGTGTGTGTGTGCGTATTTGTGTGTGTGTGAGTGTGTATTTGTGTGTGTGTGTGTGCTTGTGTGTGTGTGTGTCTCCAGGCGAGGCAGCAGGCCCAGTTGAAGCAGCAGGTGGCTGAGGACAGTAAGCAGGAGTACCTGACCAACCTGCAGAAGTTCAACAAGGAGCAGAATGAGCACTACTTCACCCTCATACCACACATCTTCCAGGTACTACCGCAGCATCTCGGAGAGGGTCTGTGTGTGTGTGTGTGTGTGTGTGTTTGTGTGTGTGTGTTTGTGTGTGTGTGTTTGTGTGTGTGTGCATGCGTGTGTGTTTGTGCATGCGTGTTTGTGTGTGTGTGTGTGTGCGTGAGTGTGTGTGTTTGTGCATGTGCGTGTGTTTGTGTGCGTGTATTTGTGTGTGTTTGTGTGTGTGTGCGTGCGTGAGTGTGTGTGTGTTTGTACGTGTGTGTGTGTTTGTACGTGTGTGTGTGTTTGTGCATGTGTGTGTGTTTGTGCGTGTGTGTGTGTTTGTACGTGTGTGTGTGTGTGTTTGTGCATGTGTGTGTGTTTGTGCGTGTGTGTGTGTTTGTACGTGTGTGTGGGTGTTTGTGCATGTGTTTGTGTGTATGTGTGTGTTTGTGCATGTGTGTGTGTGTGTGTGTGTCAGCCCCAGTAACCCCCCCCCCCCCCCGTGGTCCTGCTGCAGCGTCTCCAGGAGATGGAGGAGAGGAGGATTGAGAGGGTGGGAGATGCCATGAGGACCTACTCGGAGGTGGACCGCAAGGTCCTGCCCATCGTCAGCAAGTGTCTGGACGGCATGACCAAGGCTGCCGAATCCATCGAACCCAAAATGGTGAGTAGAGAGCAGACGTGCAGGGTCAATTGCGTCATGACATCGATCAATTCTTTTTGGTGCTGTTTGATTTGTCTCACTTGTGGCAACTGTGGGGCTTGTCTGTTGGTTTCCTTGATACTGGGTAAGATGCACCAAGGGCACCCAAGTAACTGACAGTATGTGGAAATGGTGATCATACCAGGCCTGGGAGAGAATAGAGAAACACAAATACTCTCCCCTATACATCCTG
Source organism: Borostomias antarcticus (assembly GCF_949987555.1). Classification (NCBI taxonomy): domain Eukaryota; kingdom Metazoa; phylum Chordata; class Actinopteri; order Stomiiformes; family Stomiidae; genus Borostomias; species Borostomias antarcticus. The sequence continues at coordinate 7,399,751 of NC_140239.1, read as the reverse complement.
TCCCCTATAGAGTCTGTACAGACTCCCCTACATGTCCCCTATAGAGTCTGTACAGACTCCCCTACATGTCCCCTATAGAGTCTGTACAGACTCTCCCCTACATGTCCCCTATAGAGTCTGTACAGACTCTCCCCTACATGTCCCCTATAGAGTCTGTACAGACTCTCCCCTACATGTCCCCTATATAGTCTGTACAGACTCTCCCCTACATGTCCCCTATAGAGTCTGTACAGACTCTCCCCTACATGTCCCCTATAGAGTCTGTACAGACTCTCCCCTACATGTCCCCTATAGAGTCTGTGCAGACTCTCCCCTACATGTCCCCTATAGAGTCTGTACAGACTCTCCCCTACATGTCCCCTATAGAGTCTGTACAGTAGACTCAACAAATATGCACATGTGTATCTACTGACCCCAATCAGCTGGTGGATAAGAACAGACTAGACTTGCAGGTGCTTTTTTTAGACATTTTGTGTTTAATATGTTAATGTGTAGTCGGAAATACATTGGACAAACAGTAAATGGTTTTAAAGTGTTGTTGTTCTGTATTTCCACGTGAAAGACCAGTGAAACTCAAGAGAGAACTGGAGAGAGAGAGAGAGAGAGTCTTGGGAGGAAAGGCAGTAAAGGGTTAATCCGCTGATTACAGGGACTGATGAATTATTAAGAGATCAAGACGCTGCTGCTTCGTTAGCAGCTGTCCCGCTCCTGCGCTAGCGGGGCGGGGCTTGTTGCTAGGCAGAGGCAGACGCGGGTGTCACTGGCGGGGCTGCTGGCTGCGAGTCATCATCATCATCATCATCAACATCATCATCATCATCAGGTCTCCTGCTCGGCGACGGCGCCGTGCGTAGAGCCAATCAGATTAATCTTCTCCATTTGGGTCGGTCCAGTGCCAGGTCCTCGGCCTCAGCCAGCGATAAGCCCGTTTGGTACATGTCCCCGGTGATGGCATCGGTCCAGGGAGCGCGCCGGGCAGCGCGGTCTCGGTTCCAGCCGGCGGCTTTTGGACGGAAGTGGCTGTCTGCGAGTGTGACAGGTGTATTCATTCATACACACCAGCTCTCACACGTTTGGCGCGAGGCCCTGTCTCGCACTGAAATATCAGCAAAATACTCTTGTTGCGCACGTGCGCAAAAGAAGTCAAGCGTCACAGACTGGACTGTGAACTCTGCCCCGCTGTGTCTGAGCCAACCCTGACCAGCGCCGCCTCCCGGCTTCTAATTGGCTCCGAACTATTTCTTCCCTCCTTTCCGCTAATCCCTGCTAATCTCAAACGTGACTGGACGGGTAGAAACATGTCAGCCTCTGCCCTGCTTCTGCCTGTCCAGTCCATGACAGATCAGTGCTTTCTGTAAGGACGTGCAGAAGGATGGGATGCATTTGCGGAGCGATTAAACGACTGCAGGCCCAGGTCTCAGTGACGTCATCATCCTGCACCAGATGAAGGATTCTAACGTGCGCCACCACGGCTGGCTCGTCTAAGTGCTAATTACTGAAGCATCAGCAGTTTTGTGTTAGTTTCAGTTCGCTGCCCTCCAGCTGAACGCTACAGATGGTGTGTGTGTGTGAATATTCATATCAACTGGATTAAGCAGTCAGCAAGCAGTCAGCAAGAACTGACTAACTAACCCAGCATGAGCTAGATTTTTTTTCCTTTATAAGCCTTCACTGCAGTAAGAATATAAACAATTAACAATTTCTCCCTGGGGATCAATAAGCTATCTATCTATCTATCTATCTATCTATCTATCTATCTATCTATCTGTCTGTCTGTCTGTCTGTCTGTCTGTCTGTCTGTCTGTCTGTCTGTCTGTCTGCAGTATAACTTAGCAGCAGTAGCCACTAATAGCCTACAGTACATTAAGTTAATCAGTGCAACAGTTCGACTCTGCTTTCATTCCTGTTGATTCTGTTCTCATCTTATTGTAATTTGTTACGAGAGCCGAACAACTGAAATTGTCTTTTGCTTTTCTATTCATCAACACCGCTCCTTGGACACAGTTCACCTGCTGAATAAGTAGTTACTGACAAACAACTCTAGCAACTCACTCCCCCCTCCTCCTCCCTTTCCCTCCTTCCATACACCCCTCCTCCTCTCCTCTCCCTCCTCCCATGCACCCCTCCTCCTCTCCTCTCCCTCCTCCCATACACCCCTCCTCCTCTCCTCTCCCTCCTCCCATACACCCCTCCTTCTCCTCCCTCCTCCCATACACCCCTCCTTCTCCTCTCCTCTCCCTCCTCCCATACACCCCTCCTTCTCCTCTCCCTCCTCCCATACACCCCTCCTTCTCCTCTCCTCCCCCCACGCTCCTCCCATCCTCCTCCCCCCTCCTCTCCCCTCCCCAGGACACACGTCAGGTGGTGGAGACCTACAAGTCCGGCTTCGAGCCCCCGGGGGACGTGGAGGTGGAGGACTACAGTGTGTCCATGAGGAGGACGGTCTCCGAGTCCAGCTACCTCAACACCACCCGCGGGGAGGCGGGCAAACACAGCCGCCGCAACAGCCGCGGGAAGCTCTGGCCCTTCATCAGGAGGAACAAGGTGAGGAGGAAGAGGAGGGTCCGTGTCGTAACGGGCGCCGGGGCCCCCGTAACGCCATACAGTCGCACGCCGTTAGCGTCACAGCGGCGGTCGCGGCCAGTCTGTGACACGGCTGTAAGCCACCTGTGGTTTCAGTGACGCACCTTTGTCTCGATGTGCTGCTGCCTGTCTGTCGCGCTGCTGATAACTATCTCTCCGTCTTCGTCCCTGTTTCCCATGATCTTCATCTATTTATTTGTTTGTTTATTTGTTTCATTGGTTCACTTTGTTTATTTGTGTATTATTTCTGTTCCTCGTCATGTCCCTCACCCGTAGCTCATGTCTCTATTAGCCTCCCCCCGCCAGCCCCCTCCTCCCCCTCCCACCTCCCCCTCCCCAGGGGGCGTGGCCAACGGGCCCCCCTCACCCCAGCACGCCAGGGAGCCCCTCCCCCTCTCCCACCGCCTCAACGAGTTCATGACCTCTGGATCCAAACACAGGAGACAGTGCCTACGCAGCCTGAAGAGAGGGGTAAGTTAGGGAACGTTGTCACACAGAGAAGGGAAGTTTAAAAGAAGCAGTGTGTGATTTCTGGTGGCATCTAGTGGTGAGGTTGCAGATTGCAACCAACTGAATACAATTACAATGGGATTATACACTAGTTAATACATACTTATAAATATTATATTCAATTTCTACACAAAATATTGCCACAGAATTCTGCACACTACACCTTTAAGTTGGCTCACAATAAGGGCTTAGAGGTCACATCGGGCCCACAGGTAGGTGCAAGAGGGATGCGTTGTCACTAGTAGGCTGATGGTCCAGTCTAGCAGATGTGCGTGGGGTGAGTCGGCCCGCAGACTCATGGGTGGGATTGATGTATGGATGCTAATTGTAGCCTAGCCTAACGCTAATTCTATATCTTCCTCTTTCCGTCTGCACTTGTCTCCTATGATATCGACAGCTGTCTCTCAAGCTGGTAAGTGCAACTTCACTTCCTGCAGGTTTGATATCTTGTGGTTTCATATAGAAACTTAATCAGTCCACTGCAAACCAGTGTTCAACTGAGGTGACAGAGGGCTAAACGGTTCATATACTGTCCATATAATCTTGTGTGTGTGTGTGTGTGTGTGTGTGTGTGTGTGTGTGTGTGTGTGTGTGTGTGTGTGTGTGTGTGTGTGTGTGTGTGTGTGTGTGTGTGTGTGTGTGTGTGTGTGTCCTGCAGGGTTCAGGACCAGAGGATTGCAGCCACCTACCTCCGGAGCAGAGGAGGAAGAAGCTGCAGGCCAGGATCAACGAACTCAACAAGGACATCCAAAAGGAGCTGGACCAGAGGTAGGCTAAGCTACAGCAGGCTAGTCTCAGATCGGCTAGGCTATATTAGGCTAGGCTAAGCTAAACTAAGGCTCGGCTAGACTAGACTAGGCTTTGGTACCTTACCTTGTTTGTTTATTTATTTTTTTCTATTGTCAAAGCACTTTGAATTGCTTTTGTGTACGAAAGGTGCTATATAAATAAAAGTTGATTTGATTTGATTTGGTAAGCTAGGCTAGGCCAGGCTTGGCTTGGCTTGGATTGACTAGGCTAGTCTAGGGTAGGCTAGGGTAGGCTAAGATACAGTAGGCTAGCTACTGTATATTAGGCTAAGATAATCTAAGGTAGGCTCTGCTAGATTAGGCTAGGCTTTGGTAGGCTTGGCTATGCTTGGGGTGGGATTTATGTGAATAAGAGAGGAGGAGGAGAGAAGAGGAGAGGAGAAGAAGTTGGGAAGAGGTGGAGAGAGGAGACTAAAAGTTGGAAGATAAGGAGAGAACAGTCGTCAAACTTTGTCTTTGGTTCTGGCAGGGACGCCCTGACCAAGATGCGGGACGTCTACATGAAGAACCCTCACATGGGGGACCCCGGCAGCGTGGACCCTCGTCTGGAGGAGGTCAGCCAGAACATCGACAAGCTGCAGCTGGACGCACGCAAATACGAGGTGCGTGTTGGTTTTGATTTGAGGTTTCCGAAAGGTCCCCGGTGGTTTGAGGCCGGGCCTGGCCACTCGACAAGGGATTTTCCATCAATCCATTGCTGACCATCCCAGCCCTTGAGCAATGCACTTAACCTCAACACTAGCTCATAATTGTGTCTTGGATAAAAGGGCCTGTGGCTCCTAAATAATTCAAACATAAATACATTTGAGCTACTTTACAGTCAGTTGTATTATACAAAGGCAGGGTTGGGGTCAAATCAGTTTGAATTTAAAACAAAATAATAATTGTACAATTTTATGTCCAGATAGATCAGATGTTTTTTTATAAGATTGAGACTTATATGATAAGAAGAAGAATATTCATAGAATTCGTAGAACTGCAGAGGTATGAAGTGTACCCATTTATGGTTAATAAAACTTGTTTGGGAGATACAGTATGAGTTTATCTTCATATAAATGCGTGTGTGATGTGTGTGTGTGTGTGTGTGTGTGTGTGTGTGTGCTTGCGTGTGTGTGTGCGAGCGTGCGTTGGTGTGGGTGTGTGTTGTGTGTGTTTATGTGTGTGTGTGGTGTGTGTGTTTATGTGTGTGTGTGATGTATATGTGTGTGTGTGGTGTGTGTGTTTATGTGTGTGTGTGTTTATGTGTGTGTGTGATGTATGTGTGTGTGTGTTGCGTGCTCAGGGCTGGCTAGCGGAGGTGGAGAGCCGGCTAGCAGAGAAGAGCGACTCCCAGAGGAGACAGAGCGGCCTGTACGACTCCCAGACCACCACCCCCGTCAGCAACAACCACGCCCCCGTCAACAGAGAAAGGTACTGCACACACACAGAACCACATCCCTAGACCTGCATGTCATTATCACCTCTGCCCCAGCGACAGCTCTTAGAACTTAGAACTCATTCAATTTTGGAGCTGATCCGAAGCACGAGTCCGGTCCACAGTCCGCCCAAACACGGCCGGCCATTCTCCTCATTCTCTTTTTTGAACCAGGATTATGCAAAAACTACCAGACTGATTTTCATTAAACTGGAGGGGAGGGGTGCAGCATGGGCCAACTTACAACCTCTTAAATTTTGGAGCGGATCTGAATAACGGGTCGGGTCCACGGGCCGCCCAAACACAACCGGACTGCCCATTCACCTCCATTCATTTTTTGGACTATGAGTACGCAAAAAGTACCAAACCAGTCTGTGAAGGAGTCATGTGCCACCTTAGAACCCATTACATTTTGGAATAGATCCGAATCATCTACGAATGAAAACAAAACTTAGAATGAAGCCAGCTCCCTGTGTGGGGGTGCTAGAGACACGGGGTTTGGACTGGGTTGTGCACGGGAGGAGCCCGGAGTGCACCGCACTGCCCCCCGCTAGCTGTGACCCGAGGGGGGCACCACAAAGCCAAATACAGCCACCCATTCACCTCTAGTCATTTATACCTCCGCCCCAGTGAAGCATGAGCCACCCAAACATTGGCCCATTCGCCTCCATTCATTTTTTGGACTAGGATTACACAAAAACTACCACACTGCTTTTCATGAAACTCAGTGGAGGAGTGTAGCATGGGCCAATTTAGAACCCATTCAATTTTGGCACAGGGCCACGAACTGCATTCAGGGGCGGAGGTCTGTGCTCTAGTCTTGTTTGCTTTTTGTGTTATCGCTCTGTCTGCATTGTAATGTTGCTTGTTGCTCTATGAATGCTCATTGTCTCTCTATATTGTCATTTGAAGTGTTTGTAATAATCTGCCCAGGGACTACAGTTGAAAAAAACTTTTACTGCAACATTGATAAATGTGCATTGTCCCTGTAAAAATAGACTAAATCAAGTTAAGTACATTAGGTACACCTGGCTACATCTACTTACATCTACACCAAGCTACAGTATACTAGTATACTGAGGTAAACCTGTCGTCCTAACGGACTGTCTATCCCTGTCTGTCTGTCTGTCTGTCTGTCAGTCCGGACGGGAGCTACACAGAGGACCACAGCACGGAGCACCACTTCAAATCCCGCAGCACGGAGTTCGACGACGACTTTGATGATGAAGACCCTCTCCCCACCATCGGAACCTGCAAATCCCTCTACCCCTTCGAAGGTACCTCCCCCTCTCTCTATCTATCTATCTATCTATCTATCTATCTATCTATCTATCTATCTATCTATCTATCTATCTATCTATCTATCTATCTATCTATCTATCTATCTATCTATCTATCTATCTAATCTTGCTCTAGATATCCTACTAGTCCTTAGTAAGGTGAACATGCAGGCATTGTTAGTAGGGGATGGATGGATAGATAGATGGAACAGATGGTGATGGTGTTTCTGTGTGTGTGTGTGTGTGTGTGTGTGTGTGTGTGTGTACCAGGTCAGAACGAGGGCACCATCTCCATGGCGGAGGGCGAGCTGCTGTACGTCATCGAGGAGGACAAGGGCGACGGCTGGACGCGCGTCCGCAGGAACGAGGAGGAGGAGGGATACGTGCCCACGTCCTACATCAAGGTGTTCTTCGACACCAACGCCAAAGGTGCTATGACCTACATATGACCGCAGCACACAGAACCCGACATGACGGGACTACGTAGAAATGACATACGGACCACACGACTTGCGAACTGCGTAGAATTTACATGTGAACGTATGAAGCGACTGACATCCCTGCACAGAAGTGACGTTTGAATTACATGTACCAGACATATGAACCACATATACCCCTGAGATATGGTGTACATGTTCAGTGTATGTTGGAGGGACACTGGCTGGACTGAATCCATGTGAATGTTGACATCTCCTCTGCTGTCTCAGAGGCCTGCTCCAATCACCTGTGAGACAGAAACTCACAACTACGGAATAACTCTGTCTACATTTGTACCAGTGCTTTTTACTTTACCCCATCCTGCACCCTTTACGACTCACGTTGGAGTAATCTTGGTGTGTGTGTGTGTGTGTGTGTGTGTGTGTGTGTGTGTGTGTGTGTGTGTGTGTGTGAGTGCGCGACGCGGTGTGTATCGTGTGTCTTGACAAGGTTTTAGACCTACTGCCCATATCAATATCATAGCCATACCCGCCAGTCCTCAAGGATAATGACCGTGTCTCTCTATGTACCAGAGTCCCATGCACAGTCTGGCGTTGTTATGGGAGCACTCTGTACCTGACGATACCCCGCTCCTGTCTGGAATATCTATATCTGCATGCCTGAGCACCCCCCACCCCCCTCCGCGCTGCATGTCTAGTATGCTGTATATCTACGCTCCCATCGGGACTTGACCGGGCCCTGCATGTGCTCACCACCGCCCCCTAGAGGCCGCCTGCTTACCTGCATGTCCCCCTGGTGCAGCCCGGCGTAGTATGAGTGTAGTGTCTTCTGTTCCAAGCTATGTACTTGTCCCCAAGGCTGGGGGACTGCTCCGTTGAATGTCACAATGTCGCAATAAGTTTACGAGGGATGGGGGGGTGGGGCGAGATTGTCTTCTCTGACATGTATTCTGGAGATTGTCTTCTCTGACATGTCACCCACATGTTGTCATGCAACTCCCATACTGTTTAATCCATCATCCGTCCATGATCCAACCATTCCATCATATCTGTTTATTTTGCATGTTGCAACAGTCAGTTACAGTTACAGTAGTCAAAACCAGAGGACTGATCATAGCAGGAATGCTGGGTAATACAGTATGCTAATTAGAATACAAACGCAACACAGGCCATCTCTGGGGGTGTGGTCCACAAAGCAGGAGACAAAGGTAAACAGCAAACTTTAGATATCAAGTCTATTATACAGCATTTATCAAATAAATCAATAAAAACAAAGTTATTTGAAAGTGTTTTTGAAAGTTAGCTGGCTAGCTTATTCATCCTGCTTTCTGGAACACTCCCTTTTCTGTGATTGGCTGTTAAGTGACTGACACTAGCTCTCTCTCATGTCTATAACCTTTGACCCCTTGCTCTGTATGCAGCATTGAACTTTGACCCTTACTCTATCAGACCTGGGTCAACATACTATTTGGAACCATTTCAATTACTCATCTGTGCTTGATTATTTTTGTCTGGCACAATGAAAGCAATGGGCTGTTCCCAAAAATGCACAATGCATCCTCCTAACACTCCAGGCAGAATCCAGCAAACTCTAAGTAAGTAATTGAAAGTACTTCAAATAGTATTTGGACCCAGGTATGCTACATTGAACTTTGACCCTTGACCCTCCAGGATGACCTTGTCATGGAATGTCATGGAGACTCTCCCTGTCTTAACACCTCATCTCTAACATGTCTGGTCTGATGTCTGTCTTGTCTGTTTATTTGTTTGTTTGTTTTGGTTTGGTTTGTTTTGTTCTTGTTGCAGATCCCTAACAGCTGGCATGGTGGAGACAGGGGGGCAGTGCCAGGTGAACAGCCTTCTGGGTAAACTCTAGTCAGGCAGACCAGAGAGATAGGAGGCAGACCAATGTACCACACACACAAAAACACATACACACACTCACAATCACACACACGCACGCACACTCACACACACAGTGTACACACACATGCACACACACACATGCAGGAATGATCACAAACACATGCAAACACACACGCACACTCACACATGCAGGAACGCACACACACATACACAGGAACGCGCACGCACACACACTCACACACATACGCATGAACGCGCACGCACACACACACACACAGTAGGAACACACAGACAGGCCTGACAACATACATTTCTATCTTCCTGCTTCAGCTTACGTGTGTTTCTAACTGGAGATGTGTGTTGTAGTGTGTTGTGGTGTGTGTGTGCGTGCGTGTGTGTGATGTGCGTATGTGTTTGATGGCTGCTCGCTTGCTGTTGTCCTGTAATAAACTCCCAGGGTGGCAGCTGTTCACAGAATGGAGTTTTAAACACCCCCCCTACACACACACACGACATGTATTGTCTATTAACAGTAAATATATATATATATATATACACAATATATATACACACATATACTGTACCATAATAACTAATCCTGCCCCCGACTATCATGACAAACATTACAGAGTAAGCACACACACACGCACTCACACACACACACACACACGTACAGTACACTCGTGACATGCACTGTCTGTCTATAAGCAGTATGACACACATACAAACATTCATCCAACCCAGCACTGACACAGCAGATCAGACCAACCCAGCACTGACACAGCAGAACAGACCAACCCAGCACTGACACAGCAGAACAGACCAACCCAGCACTGACACAGCAGAACAGACCAACCCAGCACTGACACAGCAGATCAGACCAACCCAGCACTGACACAGCAGATCAGATCACACATCCCTCTACTCTCCTCTGGTCTGTTGCCTAGCAACACTCACACGAGTGACAGACAGCTCCTGTCTCTGGCTCCACCCACCCCAGGCAGTAACCGTGGAGATTGTTTCACAACTCGGTCTCTCTTTCTCCGTCTCACACGAGCACTCTCTATCTTTCTTTCTAACTTTCTCTTCCTGCTTCACTCTCTCTCCCTCCCCTCTCTCTCTCCCTCCCCTCTCTCTCACTCTCTCCATTTGGTGTGGTGGTGGTTGCTGCTGTTGGGTTGGCGCTGATATTTCTGGGCGTGCATGCTGGCCCTGTCTCTCACTCTTGCCTGGAGCTGTCTGTCCGTCTGTTTTCTCTGTGTCACCATCACCCGTCTGTCTGTCCGTCCGTCCCGTGTGTCACCCTCTGAACTCTCTCTTGCGTTGCAGTAACTCATCACCTGTGACCTTCTCTCCTTGGTTTCTCAACTCCGTGTCAGCGCCTGACTGTGCTTCTGGCTTCTGTGATTTTTAACTCTTATCTCACTCTCCTGGGTTGGTGCATGAGCCCCCCCCCCTTCCCCCTCCGAGTCTCTCTTCTCCCCCCCCCCCCCCCCGCCACTGTCCTAAGAGTCCGGACACGCCTCTCTTGTCTGTCGGACACGGACATCCCTCCAACGTTTTACCAATGTCGGATCTATGTTGCAATCCCGACCTGCGATCCGCTCCTCCTCCTCCGGAGGCTGCTCTGAACACGAGCCGGCCGGTCGACCGACCGAGCGTTCACCTCCACCAGACCTGAGTATCCCTTACTGTCCATCGATAAAGAGATAAACCTATTACTACTGAACTGAAGTATTTTGTGCTTTGAGTTCACTGTGTACAGTTCCCCCTGGCAGCCTCCTGTATGCTGTACTGTACATAATTATTCTGATGGGAAAGGCCGGTTTCCGTCTCTCGACTGTGGGTGGTAACCATTTAACCCTTAATATGGTGTGTGACACGTGATTCATTACTGCTGAAGCTTGGAACCTTTTGGTTTTGTTTTTCCTTTTCTTTTATAGTAAATAAAATGATGCTTGTTTTTATTTAATTTGAGAAAGACGATACCAGTGGTTGATGTTGGTCAGATAGAGGCTGGGAGGTTTGATGGTTGGAATATAACAAACCGATGTTGGGAGTTGGGGAAAAATAAAAATGAAAACTTGAGGCGATGAAAAAAAGAGTGTGTGGTTGTCAGTCAGTGGAGACGCCGGAGCGAGGAATGTCACGGTAAGTCTGTCCGTCCCGACGTAGTGATGTCCTACAGACCAGTGTCTTGTCCAAGGGGTGTACGGTAACTGACTCGTCCAGTACCAAGTTGCCCTACCCCCCCCCCCCCCCCCCCCCGAAAAGGAAGTACTGTACCCTACGTACTGGTGAGGTTCTCACAGCCATGCTGCCTCTGCTCCGGCCCTCTGTGGGACCACCTGTGTGGGACCACCTGTGTGGGACCACCTGTGTGGGACCACCTGTGTGGGACCACCTGTGTGGGACCACCTGTGTGGGACCACCTGTGTGGGACCACCTGTGTGGTCTGCTGGACAGGGTAGGGGGTCCCGGTGCTGGGGGACTCATGCATTATTGATTATCAGTAGGGATGCACCGATTGCAAAGTTCTGGGCCGATGCCGATGTTTAAAATAACAATCCGGCCGATGTTTATTCAATTTAATTGGTATTCCCCCTTTTGTGCCAGGGAAACAAAGAAATTAAGTGTTTGGTTCCAAAACGCTGATTTTTATTTCACTTTAATTTGAAAGCAGACGATCTTCTCCGAATCTGCAGCTGGGTAGGCTACAAAAAAAGCAGTAATTGTTGCGACATAACATCGGCCACTACCATCGGTGAATGTCATTTTATTTGCCGATGGCAGTCAACAAGGCCGATGCCGATGTTCGGCCGATGCATCGGTGCATCCCTAATTATCAGTGGAGCTGGGAGGCTGACGTGGGCCTGGGTGGAAACGTCCTGCTATAAGGACCCAGGACGCCGCTCTGCACCCACCCAGCCCTGGATCCCAGCAGAAAAATAAATCACTTAAAAACAGATCTCATTAATGAATAGGAGGTATTGGGGGGAATCAAACATGCAGATTTGACAAGCTTCATTTTAAACAAACAATCCGAGCACTAAGCCCCTTGCTTGTACAACACTTTTCTCTCTGGTTAATATTCTGTTAGAGGGGCGAGTAGAGGGGCCACAGGCTAGAGGGTCTTCTCAACTCTGCAGGGCCAGTTCAAGACTGTCTCTAGGAACACTGGAACCTCTACTCCAAGGTGCTCGAGATATCAGGAACAGACTTGTCCACAAGCACAACGCCGTCTCCAGGAATGTCGGGATTTTGAAGACCTGCAAACAGTTACATCTCGCAATGACACCACTAACCATTTTACATGACTACTGTATGTAGGCTACTCGCACTCTTAACATGACTACTGTATGTAGGCTACACTCTGTTGCCATGGCAACGGTGTAACACGTGTGTCTGGAGCATGGATGTATTAATAGAACGGTCTGTTCTGTCGCGAAACTTGGAAAATCTGCACATTTAGAACTAAAGATGTAGGCCTAAGGTATTAAGAGATTAGATAGATAGGTTGTACATAGTTCTGGTGCTGTTGCGTTGGTCTGTATCTGATATAACCAGGTCACATTCATTTGAATATGAGGATTGGAAATGTGGTGTTATGAAATTAAATGTGGCTTAGGTCACTGAATATACGGCAGCACTGAATATATGAGAATGCGGCAAAAATTTCAGATGGATGTAAAAACACATGGTCATTGTTCATCTGCATGCGATGTCTGACTCTGAGAAAGGCATCTCTATTGAGCGTGATTAATATTTGACATGTTAGTAGATTTGTAGATTCTCATCATACTGCTTAAAACTGGGTCCTTATATATATCATTATGAATAACTTGTCAAGCCTTATGGGCTGAAACTGTTATGCCTGAAGTACTTCAGCATTTTCTTTATAGCAATGAAATGATGGAACAGGAGACAGAGTTGCGTTGGCTGCCATTTACTTAAACTTAACTTTGCCATCGTAGTAGAACAGTTATAATACGTGCATGACAACTATACTAACATAGTTGGACAAATCAAATACACAACAGAAATGTGTTGAGTGCTATTTTCAATATTTTAATGATTATATTATACTAAAATAAAAGCTTTTATATGGACTCCTTTTCCTTCTAACAAAGTGTCAAACACCTTTGCCTAGTCAACCCATAACCTTAATCTTAACACTTACCAGTTGATCAGTAGTACTAGATAGAATGGAACATCACCTGCAACTGGAATCATTTTGCCTCTTGTGTGGTTCTGCAGTTGAAGTCTGCAGGTAAATGAGTTGGTGCCTGTATTCTGTATAGAGGTGTGTGTGTGTGTGTGTGAGGGAGAGAGAGAGAGTTGTGTGTGTATGCATTGTGTGCTAGTATAGAGGTGTGTGGGGGGGGCTGTCTCTACGTAAGGCCAGCTCTTCTTCTGTCAGCTCCTCCACCAGATGAGGCTGGGGACCATCTGTTACACCAAATGTGGCATCTAGAGTTTTGGATCTCGACTCTTACCAGAACACTGGTGTCTCTTTAAACTTCCTGGGTAACCAAAGCTCTTCCCACACTGGTACGGCTTCTCTCCTGTATGAACACACTGGTGTCGGCTGAGATTGTTATTTATAGTGAAGTTCTTCCTACACTGGTCACAATGATACGGCTTATTTCCTGTATGAACACGCTGGTGTGTCCTGAGAGTTTCCTCTCTAGGGATGTTCTTCCCACACTGGTCACAGTGGTACGGCTTCTCTCCTGTATGAACACGCTGGTGTATCTTTAACCAGATAGCTAATATTAGTGTAGCTAACGATAGCAGTGAGCTAAGTTAGCAGCGGCTGGCTAAGCGACTAAAGCTCGGTTAGATAGTAAGTCAAGTGTGCCAAAACTCATGTTTCTATTTATTTCACAAATCTTGCGTATACATCTTTACCTTTGAAAACTGTAGAAGCCACGGCACTCAACTCAAGACAACCTTCGTCGTCTGTTTTTGAACACTGCTGTCGTCTGACTGACTGGTGAGGCGGGAGCAGCTCCGTGAGTGGGAGTCTCTCGGGCAACTTCTCAGTCACACAAGACCTTTCGTGGCGCGAAAGAAGATGGTAAGATTTCTATGAATTATTCTGGCAAACGTCATCACAGATCCTTTCTAAACATAGACCTAGCTATCTAAATTTGTTTAGAATCACTTATCAGAGAAGCAAAGTAGCCTATCTGTTACGATTTTCACCTGATTCACCACCAAACAATGATGTTGCCTACGTTCACCGTCCTATGTCCCAACATTGCACTTGACTGCATCTCAGTGTGGGTTGAGTATCACTATCATAGTTCAGATTGGGAGAGACACAAAAAAGAGAGGAGTTAGCCTACTTTAGTTGAACCTCATTGCTGGCTCAGAACTCAGTATTAATGCTTCAGAAATGTGTGTGTGTGTGTGCCTATCAGACATACTTCCATCACATGATGTTTGTCCAAGAGGTCAGATGGGATGAAGACCCTGTTCTCCTTGCCACTGGAAACTTTGGGCCTGGGGAACCACGGACCGAACCAACAACCGCTTATGGAACCATTTACATTACAGTCATTTACATAGCAGACATTTTTATCCAAAGTGACTTGCAATAATAGATCCACAGGCTTCAACAGTACTATTACACCATAGGAAAGTCATCAGATCCATGAGGACAGTCGAGTTAGGGTCAGTTTCCATAGGGGTTACTGCTAGATCACGCGGGGTGAGGGTACAGACTACTTCTGATTGGCTGGCAGTGACATTGACTTTGCATCACTCATAGGTTGAATAAGAACCAATCATAATACATCTTAAACCCCCCTGTACCTTCACCCCATGTGGATCTTGTACTCACCATTCAATAGCAATCCGGGGGGGGGGGGGGGGAGGGGAGGGTATCATTGCTGATCTCAGATCAGCTGACTCTGTACCTGCCTGATGGTTCAGGTTAGGATATAAGGAAATCCGCTGATTCTCGATCTGCCTTCTTACTGTACCTCTGACAGTACCTCTGTACTGTCTCCCCAACCCTTTCCCCCCTCTCAGCAAGACTCCATGGTCTGATCTTATTGATCAAACAGTGTGTCATGGTTAGGGGACTTTCTAATTTCCAAAGAGGTAGTGCAGGGGAGGCGGTGTGCCTACCTTGGTAAATAATGTGTTGGCATTAGATCATAAATCAGACATGACCTCAACAAAGTGCCTAAGCCGTTTACCTTGGCCCAAGCAGAGACCCAGCTGAGACCTTGTGATTTGATCACACCCCTCTCTCTTGCACAGTGTATATTTTCTGTGTAATTGCGGCATCTAGTGGCCATAATGACATACTTATTTAAGCCTTTTAGGCCTTGTAGTGGCAGGTCGCAGCACCTGAGGAGTCACTGGTGCTGAACCTCCGGAATCCTTCATGGTTGTTCAGTCCAAAGTTCGGTGGTGGGGGGCTGAACCAATTCGCCTCTAGTCTAGGGTAGAGATGCCTCTTAGACCCTCAATTGAAGCATGTGAAATTTAACCTCCTGCCTGCCAGGTCTACCAGTAGCAGCTTGGCCACGGCTCTAACTGTACAGTGACTGGGCCATGACAGCACCAGCTGTGGGTTGGAAGCTACATTAGCTGACGACCCAGAAGATGTTGCCCAGATACCCTCCCACCCAGAGGCCAGGGATCTGCCCTGTAGGTCAGGCTGGCCTGTAGACCTTACTGAGGACATAATTAGAGACATACAGTATGGGTCTTATCCACTGCATTGTTTTGCACTACAGCTGTGGGTGCAGTGGATGAGCTGTGTGTGTGTGTGTGTGTGTGTGTGTGTTTGTGTGTGTGTGTGTGTGTGTGTGTGTGTGTATGTCTGTGTGTTTGAAGGGAAGAGGAGCCTCACCTCAAATTCCTGTTCGGTTCGGCTCCCTGAGCAGGAAGTTGTGTCAGTACTTTGGATTTAGACACGGTGTGCGTGCACACACTCACACACACACACACACACATACACACACACACACACACACACACACACACATTTTAATAGTAACTCAAACAACGTCTACAAGAACCAAGCTGGTTTTTGCTAGAGGTCACTCAGAGAGTGCTTTTCAAAAACTGTGCTATTATTCTAGATCAGTTTTAGGAATGTGTTTCCAGCATTTGTTCAATTTGTGTGTGTGTGTGTGTGTGTGTGTGTGTGTGTGTGTGTGTGTGTGTGTGTGTTTGTGTCTGTGTGTGTGTGTGTGTGTGTGTTTGTGTCTGTGTGAGTGTGTGTGTGTGTGTGTGTGTGTGTGTGTGTGTGTGTGTATGTGTGTTGAGCAGTGATTTCTCCTGCCTCGGCAGGCTGAATTTGATTGGTCCTTCTAGAGAGCTGACGCATGTCCGTTTCCTGTCCGATTGTTCAGACCCCTTTATCACCATCCTGCAGAAACTTCCTACTTCCTGTGCCATAGGAAATGCTGTGCTGCTGTTTTTCACCGGGGATCCAGATTTAACCCAGCTTAGTTTGGGGTGCAGCTCTAAAGACTGGGCCAGGATCTGCAATAAGGAGAAGAGAGAGAGCAGATTGGGTTGGAGGAGAGAGGGGGAGAAGAGGGGAGAGAAGAGGATGGGAGAGGAGAGCACATGGGAGTAGAGGGGGGGGGGGGGGGTAGAGAGGAGAAGAGAGCAAGGCAGGTCTCATTACTGGTCACTATACTCTCAAATGATACTCTAAATTCATACACTAAATTCCTCTATAAAATAAGAGTCTTATTGTACAACACCTTGCTTTACAGCTTTACACAGTATATACAGTAGAAGCATTACTGGTAATCCATTGAACATGTTTGATGTTTGTACATCTCTGCACTCTGACTTTGTTGTCGGTTGCAGACAGCGTGTGGATGAAGTCCCTACAGCTTGATGTCAGCTGGGTTTTGGGCGTAGCTTTGCCTCTAGGTGAAGCAGAGTGGGGGTAACTGCCTATACAGCCAGTCTGAGTCCTTGAGGTAAAGACTAGCATGACTGGATGAGTGAAAACATGCACTTATCACCATTCACCACAGCTGTCACAAATCCAGTCACGTCAGATCTCAGATCAGAGATTTCTTCAAGGAGGAATGAAGGAAGGTTGAACTCGACGGGGCCGCGCCTTGGGAGGACTGGTTCTGTACATGGTTGGCCTTATACTGTAGTAGCATGACTTTGTAGTCATTCCTCCTTGGTGGATAAACTGTCACACCCTGTAGGCCACCAGTCAGTCAGTGCCAGCTAGAGACTTGGTCCTTTTCTGCTCATTCTGGCTAACCACTGTTACAAGGGAACTGTCTGTCAATTGCATATGTAGACTAACTTTTGAGCTCAAGCTTACTTAAGCATAATATGACGTACTGTATGAGCTTACTGTATGTGTGAGGTGTGACTACTCTGGCTTACCTTACTTAAGATTCTGAAGAAGGCCAACAGGCCGAAACGTCATAATAAAACAACTGCATATGGAGCCAGAGTGTGCAACTTTTTTTTTTCTTTCTTATGATCTGTTCTTCCAGTGATCAGCACCTCACAAGAGTACCTTGGTGTGCGATACCTTTTGTTATACTCTGGCTTACCACCTGGTACAAGATTACTGCCTGGTACTACATTACTGTGTGTCAGAGCTAAGCCAGCCACTCAGCTCTGAAGATGTCACTGGTCAGGCATCCTGATCGCTCCTCACGACCCTTTTATCAGTCAGTAACACACACAGGAAGTCCTGTCAGGGAACGAGCATCCACTTCCTGCTCCCAGGCCTCCACAGGAAGCTACGGGATAAAAGGCTACTTCCAGGGCGGGACGGAATTCAGCATTCCTCCCCAGTCTGCTGGCAGGGAGCACAGGGGAGACACAGAGCCTCTCACCTTCTTTGAGGAACACATACATGTTCTAGAATCCTGGGACATGGAACCGACATGTTCTGGAATCCTGGGAGAGGAACTCAGACTGTCTCTGTGGAGCCATGATGTTCTTGAATACGGGGGAGATGAGAACAGAGTACTCAGGTCCGGGACAGGTATGTATGCCAGTTGGAGAAAAGAGTTTTCTTGGTTCCTTGTTGCTAAGTTCCTGTAGGCTGGTATTTCACTGCAACATCATGTAGACATGTTGTTAACTTTGAAATGTTTTAATTCTATGTGTTAAGATGTAACATTCGTAAGCCTTGCTTTGGAAAAACTAACTTTTCATGAATAATTTCCCATCTGGAAACGTGCTGTGGACACAACCAGTGTGGGTGTACAGTAGATCCATCTTAAATACAATCTTTCTCTTGAAAGATTTTCCTCAAGGACTAACCTTATCAACTGTATGAGAAAATCAGGGATGGTCACGTCTCATAGTCACATGCACTGCCGCTGTTACAAAACCTCTCTCAACAACTGCCCCCCTGTAGTGACAGGGCCACCTGTAGGTTGGCCAGGGCCTAGAGTGGTAAGCAGCTTTAGTGCCCCGTGGGATCTTGACTCCTCAACTCTACTGCAGCGTTCTAGCTAGACTAGCAGACGAGCTCAGGTTAGAACATGGAAAGTGATTCGGTAGTTAGTCTCTCGGAAGCCCGGAAGGTTCCCTACTGTGTAATCAGTATTGGGCGTCTCAGACACACTTGTGTGGACCATTGAGCGCCAGATTAAGGCTTCTATGCAAGACCACCCCCCACCTCACCCCTAATCCCTAACCTTAACTGTAAACCAAATTGAGCTCAGGAAAGGTACCTCTCGGTTATTTAACCCTGTGGTGGCTGATAGCCTACTTTAATAATGCCTGAATGGAAAACATCAATGATTTATTATTTTTCTCTGTTTCATTTAGCTCTTTGGGGAAGATGTGGGACCTGCCTGATGAGACCATCCTCATAGGCAGGTTGCACCTCTCTCAATCAGACACCACTCCAGCTGGTGTCTCTCTCACTTTACCCCTGTGTGAGAGAGGAGAGGGGAAAGGACGGGAGGAGGGGGATGAGAACCCTGCCTGCTTCACGGTTCATTATTACTTTTGGTACGCGCTGGGACAGCGTCAAACTCGTACCGTGAGTAATAATGCTCCGTGGCTGGAGCTGTCTTCACCTGGGAGTCATCCGGATTCACGTGAGATCCACTGTGATTCCAACAGGCATCTGGATTCATCTGGTTTGGTTTCACCGGAGCGTCAGCTAGGAGTCGCCTGGGATTCAACCGGGAATCACTTCTGCTTGGATTCTAGATTCTCTTTGATTAGCTCCTCCCATTACAGTAGATCTTGTATTTTTTAATGTATGTTGTGATCCTTAGTGTGATCATGCAATATGTGAGTGGGTCACACAGGAGGACTATCACGTGTTTCTTCTGCCTCATACCAACTCACATGTCTGAGGTTGATCATAATGGATTTGACAGATATCATTCTTTGTTGCGATGCATGTTGACCATAAAGAGTGAATTGTGTTGTCACTGCAGTCAAATAAATCGGCGACATTAGGCCACGTCAGTGTCTGTGTTTTTATTTCTACTGTACTGCTAGGCTACTGAAGAAATTAAATCTGGTGGTGCGATTTGGATGACGTCATGTCATTGGTTACGGCTGTGTTTATAGCAACCGAATTCCAGCGCTACGGGCTACTATAGTAGCGTTTGTCTGTTTACTGCCTACAAATCTAACATCGCCCCGTGATGGATACTGAGAACAACATAGGAAATCATCCATCAGAGGAAGCCACTAAAACCAGTGATGTTTATAAAGTGGACAAAAATCTGCCCAATCGATTCAATAACCCTGGTTGTTTTCATGGCTACAGGTGAGTCGGCTACAGTGTAGCCTATGTGAGGCCCGTACTAACTACAATTTCTACTTTGTATTAGGCTATTGGCTGTAACATTAAGAGCTCAACTTTGTTTAGCTAATAGTTAGGCCTATATCATGAACCTTTCCACACCATACAGAAGAAGTGTTTTATGGGCAGTTTAAGAATGATTGTAGCATATCACTCTCTATTAGGAGCCAAGTGAGATAAATAGATTGTTGGCTACGTGTGTGTAGCCTATGTGCTTGAGAGAGGGGGAGGTGTGTGTGTGTGTGTGTGTGTGTGTGTGTGTGTGTGTGTGTGTGTGTGTGTGTGTGTGTGCGTGTGCGTGTGTGTGTGCACGTGCGTGCGTGCGTGTGTGTGACGTAGGCCTACTTTTGTGCCAGGGTGCGTTGTGTTCACAACATTACTACAAAAAGTCACTAGCTCAAAAATCAGACCTGTTTCAGTAAGAAGACCACCCATCCCTTCTACCAAACATCCAACCAAATCTATGGGAGCAAGAGACCCACTGTTCATGAAATGCCGGTAAGAAATGTACTGTGATTAAATAACAACCAAAGCATGAATACTATATACATTCAGGTTTGTACATGATAGAATCCTCACTCTTTGTCACCCTCTCAGACAACGTTTAACGGGAGTTACCGGAAGTTCTCGGAGCACATCCTGAAGAGTGGCATGTACCGGGACAACGGCTTCAACACATCCTCAGAGAAGAGCAAGGTCACGGGACCCAGCTCTGTCACCATGTTCCATGACAGGATCAACTTCCACTACTCCTACAACCAGGCAGATGACCCGGGGGTCTGAGGAGGAGCACAGAGCCGTTGTGTTCTATTACATCTCTATAGCTCCACAGTTTTCTTTTTGTATTTTATGTGATTAACGGCTCTTCTCTGAGAAAAAATAATCTCCTCACAGGACTTTGTTTTGACGTGTTATGTAATGTAGTTCCACTTCATATCATGATGGCCTAACATTGTGTAGTCATAATGTCAAAGAAATATAGTGCAACCCCTCCTATATCATCTGGGCCTGCATTCTTGGAGTGTCTTACCAAGGCAGGCCCTATACACAATGCTATCCTTTTCAAGTCAACTTTATTGAGACATTTCTGAAATGCTACATGAAATAATACATACAGCTGTTGCACCAAATTTACAATAAGAAAAAAACTGAAATGTACTAGAAGGCATGGATTTAACCTATTAGGCCATACTGTATGTTATGAAAACATGACCATCATTTCTGTGGGCAGTAAATTTCACAAAACTGAGCAAATCCAAGTCAAGTGTTAGTAATACAGAAATGCCAAAGAGCTTTGTCTGTTTGCAACAGCCACTTACTGTAGGAAATGACTGCTATTATGTTTTGAATGCTTTTTTGCTACTTCTCTGAAGTTACACATCCATTCAATTTTCAACACATGGTAATATAGGACTAGCCTTGTGAGACCATCCTATTTTTGCGAGCTCACACTGTCCCATCCGTCTTAACATAGGACTGTAGGAAAGGCAAGTTAGCACAGATGCTAAGTTAGCACCTTAGAGGAAGAAAAACCACACTAACGCCTTTTATACATTGTGATTATTTGTAAAATATTGTAATTACTGTAATTCTCCTGTAGTGGTACTAGCACACTAAGCACAGTCACAGATTTTTACAGTCCTGACCACAGTTGGCCACCAGGTGGTGCTCCTGCTCCAATTACAGGGAGCCGAGAGTGGCCTAGTGTTGGTACTAGTCCTGGCCTGGGGCTACTACATTAGTGAGATGCTCCACTGTAGCACTGACAGCCAGGAAGATCTCTCTCTCCATCTCCATCCCTCTTTATATCCCATCCTGGTCCTGCAACACAATCAGCTGGTTCAAGAGTGTTGGAATTCTACACACATTCCCTCCTGGATCAGACCTCAAGGCTCTGCTGAACCAACACCCGGTTCCCATGCAGGAGAACTAGGTCACCACTAACACACCCTTCTCTAAACATTGTCTTGCAGTGGTTGCTAGGAAACTGTTTAACCCACGGCTGAAGTCTCAGCAGCAAGATATTCATACCCCAAGACAGGTATGATGTAATACTGTACATGGTGTGCGTGTGTGTGTATGTGTATGTGTGTGTATGTGTGTGTGTGTGTGTGTGTGTGTGTGTCCAAGCAGATGGAAGGGGCAGCTTGCCCTGCTTGCTGTCTTGATCTCCTGAGACTCCCCACTGCTCCTCCTGCCTCTATCCTCGTGCTCTGCTCCCCACAGAGCCTGGCTGTAGTAAGCCACCTCAGGGACCGAGCCAGGAGAACACCCTGCCAAAGAGCCATATGCTTGTACAGTTAAATTAAGGGCTCTGAGTAAAACTGTCAATAAAAGCCCAGGGTAGATAACACAGGTCTCACTTGAAGTTTTGTAAATTGTAATTGTCGTTGGCCTCTAAAACAGTTTCTCTAAATCTCACCTCCAAGCAAATAAAGAGTAATAATTGGGCTCTGCCCATTCAGGAATAGTATAATTGACACAATAATTCTCTATGAGCCTTCTCTCTGAGTGTCAATTTCCCTGCATAAGGGAATGTAAGAATGTGTGAGTTCTAGAATCTTCCTTGTTTCTCCAGAGAACCTGTTAAATATTCATGAACCTAGTCCCGCCCGGCAGGCATCACTATGCCAACGTGCATCTCTGAGGGAGAGGAATGCTGGGTAAAAAGACATCAGCGTTTCCTGTTGCTACAAATGAGTTCTGTTATTCTGTTATCTCTCTCACACACACTCAAACATTCATACTTAATTTAATCCACAAATCATAATTTACATTTAATGGGATTCAATTAAATTAATTTTACAGATATTTGGACATACACATACAGTACAGTACACATTACACAAGCTCACAGACACCCTCACTCTCTCATACGGTTATATTCATCGAAAACACATTCAACTTGATTTGTGGAGACATCTGATTCAGTTGCTTGCCCCCTGTGAGAACCACATTCCTGTGTACTGTAGATCTCTCTATAAGCAGGCTGGTCAGATCTCTCCTGTGTAGATCTCTCCAAGCAGGCTAGGCTGGTCTCTCCTGTGTAGATCTCTACAAGCACGCTAGGCTGGTCTCTCCTGTGTAAATCTTACCAGGCTAGGCTGGTCTCTCCTCTGTAGATCTCTACAGCAGGCGAGGCTGGTCTCTCCTGTGTAAATCTCTCTACAAGCAGGTTAGGCTGGTCTCTCCTGTGTAGATATCTCTCTCTCTCTCTCTCTCTCTCTCTCTCTCTACAAGCAGGTTAGGCTGGTCTCTCCTGTGTAGATCTCTCTCTCTCTCTCTCTCTCTCTCTCTCTCTCTCTACAAGCAGGTTAGGCTGGTCTCTCCTGTATAGATCTCTCTCTCTACAAGCAGTCTAGGCTGGTCTCTCCTGTATAGATCTATCTCTCTCTCCACAAACAGGCTAGGCTGGTCTCCTGTTTAGATATATCTCTCTACAAGCTGGCTAGGCTGGTCTCTCCTGGGTATCTCTCTCTCTCTCTCTCTCTCTCTCTCTCTCTCTCTCTCTACAAGTAGACTAGGCTAGGCTGGTTTCTCCTGTATAGATCTCTCTCTCTCTACAAGCAGACTAGGCTGGTCTCTCCTGTGTATACTCTTCCTCTCAGCTGTCACCTGCTTCTTCTGACACAGGAAGTCACACATACCAAAAGCTGGGTAACAGTGATGAACTATTGTGGGAGAGTTTGGAAGTTTGTTCCAGATATGTGGAGCATAAAAACTGAACGCCGCTTCTCCATGTTTTGTTTTAACTCTGGGGACAGAAAGCAGATCTGTGCCAGACGACCTGAGAGGTCTGGATGGTTCATAACGTAGCAGCAGATCAGAAATATATTTTGGCCCTAAACCATTCAGTGCTTTATAAACCAACAGCAGTATTTTAAAGTAAATTCTTTGATAGACAGGAAGCCAGTGTAAAGACCTCAGAACTGGAGTGATGGGATCCACTTTCTTAGTCTTAGTGAGGACTCAAGCAGCAGCGTTCTGAATCAGCTGCAGCTGTCTGATCAATTTTTTAGAGAGACCTGTAAACACACCGTTAATGTAGTCAAGTCTACTGAAGATAAACACAGACAAAGTTTTTCCAAATCCTGCTGAGACATAAATCCCTTAATCCTTGATATATTCTTCAGGTGATAGAAGGCTGACTTTGTAAGTATCTTAATGTGACTGTTGAAATACATATCCATGACTACACCAAGATTTCTGGCTTCGTTTGTGGTTTTTAGCATTACTGATTGAAGCTGAGCGCTGACTTTGAATCGTTCTTCTTTGGCTCCAAAGACACGTACTTCAGTTTTATCTTTGTTTAGTTGGGTCTGGCATCTCCTGTGAGGAAGAGATGGGTAGAAGTCATCTTCCTCCAGCTTTGGCCTCTCCACGGGTTGGAAGGCTCCACGACGCCATGGTGGTGGGCGTGATGGGAGGAGGGGGAAGTGGGGTGGGGGGGGTTGGGATGGAAGATGGAGGGGGGCAAGGAGAAGAGGAGGGGTGGAGGAGGTAAAAACAGCTCAAACAGCAGATGGTCTCTCTCTCTCTCTCTGGGATCCATTATTTAAAAGGGTCTGAGATGCAGCCCAGAGGACACAGGCATGGACAAACACCGTTACCACATGAACCAACACTGTCTGTTACCGCGCCAACAATCACTTGGACCAGGTGATACCCTAGCAGCGAGCCGGTCAGTGGCGAAGCAGTCGTCAGACTGAGCAGTGACACACCTCAAACGTTCATAGGGTGCACACAAACCCAAAACATTACAGGACGCGCAGAGGTAAAACAAAGATTGTGTTTATTTTTATGAACATTATTGCAGATACAGCACATACAGACTATGCAAGCAAAAACAGGTACCACCTTTTATCTCTCACTAAGAAACAGACAGACAGATGGACAGACGGACTGACGGTGGTGTCAGAACAGAGTATAAAAGAGCCCATGGACACATTTCCCTCTGCTTATTAGATACATAGTTTGGTACATTCTCTTGTATCCATGGGCGAGACAGACAGACAGACGTTCTCAGTGAGCTAACAGTCCTCTAAGACAGACAGGCTAACAGCTATCAGCAGGCTAGCAGAGCTCCCAACGCCAGGCCCTGGGTCAAACAGTATTTGAAATCCATCCCAATACCTCGAGCTGTGCTTGATTGAGCATGACTGGTCTGACTCAACCAATGAAAAGCTCCCAAAAGCACGAACAAGCCCGCCCACTCCCGACAGACTCAAGAAAACGCTCAGATTTCAAACACTCAACCCAGGTATGATCAACACCAACGACGATGACACGGCGAACTATAGTACGTGACGACCCAGTAGTACCCGTGGTAAGTAACCTAACCCCCTCTATGCTAGAACAGCCCGCTACAAATCAGAAAACATCCAGAAGAGAACCGTGTTGGTCATAAAAAAAGAAGGGTCATGCAAAAAACGAGTAGAAAAAGAGAGAATCCACACGGTACAATCACAGAGAGAGAACTAGACAGGCTAACGCCAACAGTCATTGCCTTGATGTCCTTAGTAGCTGTTCCCCAATACAAGTGTGTGTGTGTGTGTGCATGTGTGTGTGTGCACTGCATGCATGTCTGGGTGTGGTGAATGTGTGTGTGTGTGTGCGTACATGGTGTGTGTGTGTGTGTGTGTGTGTGTGTGTGTGTGTGTGTGTGTGTGTGTGTGTGTGTGACGTGACGTGGCTTCACACACGCCTGGCCTCGACTACTAACTGTGGACTGATGCTGACCGTAACAGTGGACACAGCCAGGGTTCTAACTCGTGTCTATTTTCTACAGTTAATAAATTCTCTAAACTATCACATAGTAGGCTGCACAAGTTCTCTGTGATAAAAAAAAAAAAAAAGTCAGAGTAGATAATTCCATAGAAACACAATCATTTAAAGACTTTATAAGTTGTCTAAAACAAAGAAAGACTTGACCTGTTCACTTTGTTTAAATATTCTCTATTCATTATACTGTATATCAATAGATAGTTTATTAGTTGTTACTGAGTAACATAGGCTGTTTGCTTATTATGCGACTCCACAGTAAGGTGTGTGTGTGTGTGTGTGTGTCTGTGTCTGTGTGCGTGTATGTGGTTATTTGTGTGTACAGTATGTGTGTGTGTGTGTGTGTGTGTGTGTGTGTGTGCGTCCTACAGGGAGCATCCTTGGCCAGAGTGACATCTGGAGGCAGAGCTGAAGGGTGGGCCTCAATAGTCAACCGCTACTTCCTCTTCTGGTCTCCTTGTCTTCCCTCCGCCCTTAACTTCGGAGCAGGACAAGGTTAAAGGCGACACGTTGAAACCACTTCAGATCAGCGAACAGCAGGGAAGGGCAGGAGACGAGTAGATAAGGCAGCAGAGACAGTATTGAGACACACCCCATGGGCCTATCCTGGGGTGGGGGGTGGATCGGGGGGGGGGGGGGGGAATCATCAAAGACGCCACGGTTTCCCGTTCTACCCAGAACTACCGCCGCTACGCTGGGGCCGACATCCCTGACGCTTCCTTCTCTACACGTCCCCCCCTCCACCCCACTCCCCGGCCGGGGGCGGGAGGCGGGATGGGGCGGGGCACCCGGGGGGGGGGGGGGGGAGGAGAGGGGCGGTGGCGCGCGTCTCCCCTCTACTGCGCCTCGCCACGTATCAGGTGGAAGAGCGTGACGTTGTACAGCACCTGGTGGCCGTTGTTCCAGGCGTAGAGGGCGCGGTCGCGGGGGTTGTAGTCCAGCATGGACAGGTGGGAGTACCTGTTCTGGAAGGGGATGTCGGTGTACTCGTAGGTGGAGGAGTTGGTGTGGTAGGCGTAGTACACCTTGGTGCCGCCGGAGTAGCCGTTGGTGACGTACAGCGTGCCGCAGATCATGAAGGCCTCGCCGGCGCTCCGCTTGGGGTGGTTGGTGCTCCACGTCTGCACCGTCTGCAGCGTGGCCGGGTTCAGCTTGCTGATGACGATGTTCCCCGCGTTCTGATTGGTGGCGTAGACGGCCCACAGCCCGCCCTCGTCCGCCATCAGGTCGATGTCGGAGTGGCCGCCCCAGGCGTAGTGGTACATGTTGTTGTAGCCGGCGTAGTCCAGCTGGCGCGAGCGGCTGATGACGGACGTCTTGAGGTCGAACTTGATGATGGTGTGGCTCTGGAACTTGTTGAAGTAGATGGAGCCGTTGAAGACCACCTGGCCCGTGCCGGACCACGGGTGCGGCAGGCGGTGCGACGTGAAGTTGTCCGAGTTCATGAAGTCGTACATGGAGCTGTACTCCCGCACGAAGCGGTTGTTGTGGTAGCCGTCCATGTACCACACCTGGGCATGCGTGTGTGTGTGTGTGAGAGAGGGAGAGGGGGGGGGGGGGGGGAAGAGAGAGCAAGAGAGAGAGAGAGAGAGAGAGAGAGAGAGAGAGAGAGGGGAGAGAAAGCAACGCAGGTCAGATCAGAACAGGACTGTCATCAGCTGGCCATATGACTTGGTGACAAACTCATGACAAAAGTCTCAAATTCCTCACGAAAGAAGAGAGCGGCCTGTGCTTTCAGATAAATTAACACACCGTTTCCCAGACTGGGGTGTTACCTCACAGTCTAGCCAGGGGGAGTCGAAATAGGGCAGCCGTCACAGTGAATAAGATTGTAGTGTGCCTGGCAGAAAAAGTGTGTTTGTGTGTGTGTGTGTGTGTGTGTGTGTGTGTGTGCGTGTATGTTACAAACCCTAATGTCCTAGTTTTGTGTGTGTGTGTGTGTGTGTGTGTGCGTATGTGTGTGTGTGTGTGTGTGTGTGTGTGAGTGAGTGTGTGAGTGTGTGAGTGTGTGTGTGTGTGTGTGTGTGTGTGCGTGCATGGGTGTGTGTGTGCGTGCATGGGTGTGTGTGTGCGTTGTACGTACCCTGGTGTCATCCTCCAGTGCCAGAGGGTCCGTCATCCAGGAGCCGAACCTTGACCCCGATGTCTTGATGGTGATTGGCTCACTGATCCCTGTCAGCTTCCCACATGCTGCAACAGCCAAAGACAAAATCTATCAGACTGCCCGGGCCATCTGTATGCGTGTGTGTGTGTGTGTGTGTGTACGTGTGTGTGTGTGTGTGTGTGTTGGTGTGTGTGTGTGCGTAAGTGTGTGGGGGTGAGAGTATGTGCACTCTGTCTGTATGTGCATGTGTGTGTGTGTGTGTGTGTGCGTGTAGTTCCCTCTACAACACTTTGCTTTCAAGCTCATTAATGAATGATCACTCTGAATAATGTAAAGAGCCATTTTGGTTTTCACATGAGTGCCTCCCCAGTGTCTCCCTAACACCACTCTGAACGCCAGCCAGCCATGTCACAACTCTGAGACTGCGCTCAACACAGACACATTCAGATTCTGTGGCTGAACACATCAGGTCACCTCACGCTATGCCATGTCATGTCATGTCATCGCCCCCCCCCCCCCCCCCCCCCCCACCCCCTGGGTGAGCTCCTCCTATTAAAAAAGGGGGGGTCACTCAGCTGCTGCTGACATTAGGCACATCACAAATGGAGGAGGTGACTGGAGAACACTGTGCTGTCAACTGGATGGAAGACCACAATATGTCACGCAGCAGTATGTGACGCCACGTCATGTAAAGTTACACTATGTCACTCTATGTCATGGGACGTGACACTAGTGTGCCCAGTCGTTTCCCTCCCCTTACGTAGCTCATCGTGAGCTCTTCATACAACATGGAGATTATAATAGAGGATAATAATGGAGGATAGTAATCTGTGGGATGTTATAATCCCTGAGATTATTTTTGGTTGATCGTTGTTGCACCAGTTGTAGTCTGGAAATCGACTTAATCTCACAGCTAATTTCTGACGTTAGTCTCACTGGATACATGGAGACATTATATTATTAATGAGATTACATTAGCAACACAGGTGCTATTGATAAAAAATGTATGTAGACGAATCATTAAAAAAAAAAGTAAAAAATCCACAGTTTTTAGAGAGGTGGGGAATAAAAGTATTGCTTTCCCCCCCAAAAAATATTGATTATGAATTTATAATTTAACATTTTTAGACAGGTCCGGAGTGAATGTTGCGTTTATCTCTGTCTGAGATGGCTGTGGTTTGGTTCCTACCTCTAACAAGGCTTGAGAGACAATAGTATTATGACGTTCATACCACACGCTATCTCTGTCGTTAGCGATCAGGAGTCGTAATACTATTGGCTCACAAGCCTTGTTAGAGTTGTTATTTCTTTAAATGATTTGTCTGCATAAAACATTTATCAACAGCACCTTTAATCCTAATCAGCCGACGATCAACCATAATCTGTTGAGGTCTGATTTGAGGGAAGCAGTGCTTGTCTATTAATCTGCCTAATCTGTAACATCAGTAAGAAGTACCTTGTGCCACATGAGAAAGTGAGAGAGTGTGTTTGGTGTTTTGTGACTGTGTGTGTGTGTGTGTGTGTGTGTGTGTGTGTTCTCTGAGCCTACCTAGTTTTTGCATGCAAGCTCTCAGCCTGTTCTCCAGACTAGTGACTCTGGTGTGCAGCTCCTCGTAGTCGTAGCTCCCGACCTCCTGCAGCGTGTTCAGCTCCCCCGTGACGTTCTGCACCTCCTCCTTAAACTGCACAACCAACTGGGCATCCGCCTTGTACTCCTCCAACACTGGGATCAGCGGCCTAATCTCCTCCATTTTGGCTTTTATGGCCTGCAACGTCAGAATAGGCTGGTTCAGTCATATAAACGCAGGACAGCATGATGGTGGTAGAGCGGCTCCTCCCTGTCCCTAACTCTGTCTCTACTCTGTCTCTACTCTGTCTCTACTCTGTCCCTAACAGGTCTCTACTCTGTCCCTAATGGGTCTCTACTCTGTCCCTAATGAGTCTCTACTCTACCTCCTCTCTGTCTCTGTTCTATTCCTACTCTGTCTGTCTGTCCCTACCCAGTCTGTCTGTACTCTGTCTCTGCTCTGTTTGTCCCTACTCTGTCTCTTCCCTTTCCCTGCTCTGTCTGCCTGTCCGTCTGTCTGGGTGGGTGGGTGGGTGGGTGTGGAGTGAGCCTAGCAGCCAACAGAACCAGTCACAGAGGCCCCAGCACACCAGAACTTCTTGGGAAAGCTTTTTATTTCAACCTTCAAGATGCAGGTTACATGCTTCATGTCACATACATCGTCTCCGTGGTTACCAGGTATATGCATCGACAGAACTAATGGAGGTGGGGACGAGACAAGAACCAAGAACAGGAGAGGCCAGGAGGGACATGCAGACAGAGAAGGAGAGAGAGAGAGACACACCGAGGGAGAGAAAAACAGAAAGAGAGAGAGAGGGGAAAAGACAGAGAGAGAGAGAGAGAGAGAGAGAAAGAGAAGGGGGGGGTTCTGAGGGTGAGAGAAGTGCTAGGGTAAATCAAGTGCATGGCGTAATAACAGGGGTCAGAGGTCAAGGGTCAGGGGTGAGACTGGGTTAGCTGTGCCTCTTCAGTCTGCGGCTCTGATTTAACTTCCTAACGTTAGCCCTGCAAGCAAGAAGACGAGACACCGTTGAGTGTTGGGTAACCTAACTCACTCGCCTGTCTAACACACACACATAAGCACACACAGACACACACACAAAAACACTCACTTAAATGGCCTCACCATCATCATGCCCAAGAATGTATGTAGTATATCACTGCACACCCAATGACTGACAAACTGACAAAAAAAATGCATATACTGCAGCAAATCACGTTTCAGTAAAATTGATCATTTAAAATGTTTCAGGTGTCTGTTCACCTTCCTGTCCTCCCGTTGTCCTGCCCCGGCTGTGGAACACAGTTTGACCACCTACGGATACCGTGGCTCCAGTAGAAGCCAGAGAAGGACAGCAGTAGAGCCCGGTAGAGCCCATCCCAGCCCGGTAGAGCCCCTACCTTGTACTGCCTGGCCATGTTCTGCTTGTGGTTCTCCTCCACCTGTCTGAACTTGGTCTCCAGCCCCTTCAGCTGCACCTCCATCCGCTCCACGTACTGCAGGTCCCGCTGCGTCCGCTGGTCCAGCACCTGGATGGACTGGGTCATGTTGTGGACCTGGAGGGACAGTGAAGACAGGACACTCAGAGCAGTAGTGGAGGGCTGGATGTACACATATGGGAAGGGGGGGGGGGAGAGAGAGAGGGGGGCGGCAGGGCTGACAGGACACTTTGGACGAAGGGGGTGTTTAGTTGTTTATGTACTCCGAATTCTGAATCCTCAATAGCTGTTGGTTATACAGCAGTTGTGCTCTTCCTGGGGTCACCATGGGGGTATATGCTGGATATTGTATATACTGTACATACCCCTGTGGTGAACCCACCTGACCCACCTACCTCTCTGTCTGTCTGTCTGTCTGTCTGTCTGTCACAGTCACTGAGTAAATGTGTATATGTGTGTGTATATATATACACACACACATTATATATATATACATACTGTATATATTGTTACTTAATGCCAGTTATATATACATATGTTTATATATCCAATGTATATATATATGCATATTTACTCAACGCCTGTGGCTTGTGGTGTTCAGTAACAGGTAATACTAGTGAAAGGGCCGAACGGTGAAACCAGGTTGCTGTGGAGACGTTGGGGGGGGGCGTTACCTTCTCCAGTAGCTGCCGTAGCTGTTTGGTCCGGGCGTCCCGCGAGCACATGGTCTGTTGCGGCGCCACCACCGTACAGACACAACGCCCCTCCGTGTCCTGGGCGGAGCTGTACACCTGCCACGAGTCCTCGGGATTGGCTGGCAGCACCTGGAGCACGACGACAGGCGGGTAGGCGGGTCAGCAAAATACACTGGTACGGTACAAGGTCAGACAAATACACTGGTACGGTACAAGGTCAGACAAATACACTGGTACGGTACAAGGTCAGACAAATACACTGGTACGGTACAAGGTCAGACAAATATACTGGTACGGTACAAGGTCAGACAGGGAGGAGTAAGCAGACAGGCAAATAGACAGACAGACTGGTAGGCTGACAGACAAGCAGGCAGGTAAACAGACAGACAGACAGACAGACTGGTAGTCAGACAGACAAGCAGGCAGGTAAGCAGAGAGACAGATAACCAGACAGACAGACAGACTGGTAGTCAGACAGACTGGTAGGACTAGAGAGACTGAATAATTTCTATTGAATGATGAGGTAGCAGGCTGTCAGAGAGTTGTGAGATTATTAAAAAATTGATGCTGAATCTGCCTCTGATTGGGTAGATGGAGGTTTGGAAAGGCTGCCAGCTGGAACCAGAACCCCCCATCCCACTGGGGATTATGTAACCAGAAACTAACTCCAAGATGACGCTGCCTGCTGACGTTAACCCCCATCTGGGGTATAGAACCTTGCCATTCGTCCACCTTAATCTGGAATAATCTGATAGATTATGGACCAGAACAGACAGAAGGCTGGCGAAAGGACACTTTATCTATCTGCACGCAAATATTTATACACTGAATAAAGTCTGTTGTTATGATGAACTCATCATCTATTAATTGAGTTTTAATCTGGACCTCAAGCAAGAGAGTGGAGAGGTCTGGGTAACATAGATCTTAACGTTTAACATAGTTAGGTCTAAGACCTGTTTTGCTGTAGAACCATACAACTTCCAACACCAGCGCAGTCATGAGTCCAGGTACTGAGGCTTAGTCTGACCTCTGGAGTAGCAATACTCTAGCCTGGAAAACACACTCATCGCACTACTTTTTGTTTTGTGAGAGTCTGGCTTCCAGGCTAGCAATACTCCAATCCATTTTCCATGAAACACAGAACAGAGAGAGGAGTGGCCTAACATCCTCCACTATACTGTGTAGCGCATTGTGTTGCCTCAGTGTATTAAATGTGCTATATAAATAAAGTTTGATTTGATTTACTAGAAACCAATGAATCAACAGAGGTCAGAAATAGTAGAAACATGAATGAATGAATGAATGAATGAATGAATGAATGAATGAATGAATGAATGAATGAACCAATCAATCAGTCAAAATAGTAGAAACCCATTTAGCAATATGGCCCCTGTGCTGTTTGATTTTTAATAATAAACCCTCAATAGCCTACTAGCTTACAGTTTTGTTGAGAAAAATATCTCCTAATGTCTATTGATGGACATGCATCATTCTCTTATCATCACTATCAAGTTTTAATAGCCTACTAATTATCTTAGCTGCCCACTGCTGATTCGATCTTTTTTCTTCTTTTTTTTACCACGAACTATGTCAGACCCACGTGTAAGGATTATCCTCAGAGTCAGCACTATTAACTTAATGTTATTACTATTCATTACGCATCAGCCGTCTGTCACTCACTCCGGTGATCCGGTCGGGTATCCCCGGTAGCGCCACCGAGAGCTTGGTGATGTTGAGTCCCACCCCAGGCCCGGCAGGGTTTGCGACATCCAGTTGGAGATCATAGCCATGGTGCTGAGCACCACTCCAATCTTCAGCATCGGCACCGACATCTCTGCTGTCTTCCTCGGACCGAAATCCTCATTGCATCCTCTCCGGTGTCGGGCACACCAAGAGATTCACGATGCCGGTCATCTGATGCGCCGACGGGGATGCAACAGCGTTGAGATTCGGACCGGTCATGTTCGGTGGGCCGTTGGAGGTTCCGTTCACCTCAAAATAAGCGGCTGTGATTATGGCAGCTCACTGCGGCTAAAGACAGTGAACCGATCCGCCCGCAAACACAGGGTGATCAGAATGTGACGGGATCCAATCGACTCTCATTTGCTGCGCTTCCCCGCCCCGCCCCGCCCATCACAAACCAGCAGAGACCGAAACACCCCGCTGAGAAGAAGCTACCGTGCTCTACACCGCCCGTGGTGACTATCTATTAAATATTCTATCAAAACTCTTTGATTGATTCTTTAACTTATTTAGCCTACGCACGATTCAAAACCAAGAGAGCAGCGGGCAGTTTTCACGGTGGGTTGGAAATAACAGCAAAATAATAACCAGACCTGCATTGTCTCACATCTTTTCAGAAATTAATGCTTTCACAGATAGTTTGGCCAAATAGGCGTTGTTTACGTCTCGATTTTAAATAAGGCTGTTTTACACACACACGCACGCACGCACGCACACGCACACACTCTCATTGTGTAGCCTGGGCTACATCACCCACGTCAGTATTAAAGGCGATAGCGCCATCTAGTTGCTCCATACTGTATTACACATCATGCAGGCTATGCTTCCAGAACAAAAATGTCTATTTATAGTGCCTTTTCGTGAATAGAGACGCATCAGTTCTGTATGGCACGCACGACATCCGAGGAGGAGGTCTGCGTTCTGCTGCACTTAAATGATGTATGCATACCCGGCATGCACATTAATAAACAACAGGCCTAGAGGCATGTCATAAGTAGCCTAATAAGTGTACAGATCATTCCCATCCGGGTAAAACGATGCAGTGTGCTCCTCTAACTCATCCACGCCTGAGTGAGTTCAATCCAAATGGAATTATGGAATACTATTCCCTCCGCCTGCGAGCTGTAGATGGTACCTTATTGGCTTAGACGGGTAGCCTTTATTATTCAGTTCAGTGGAGGGAGCACTAAGCGAATGGAGCCTAGTGGCCAGGAGAGGGCGCTGTGGGACTGAGAATCGTACGAGTGTGACTGACATTGAGAGGGTTCTAATGCACCTTTCCAAAATGCATGAAAAATCGTAAAATATGTGTGAAATGGAAAAGATGATAGAAAGGAGGGAGCGAGAGGGAGCGCTGGAATGCTATGGTGTTAGTAGGGTAGCCTACAAATTAATTTATTAATTCTAGTTACACAAAAAAACAGCTTGGTTGGACGACAATGATGTTATGAAATTGATTACCATTGGCTCCATTTCAATAATTTATTATTGACAATTGTTATCAATCATTAAACGCCTTGCCTGTTCAAATGTATTTGCTTTTAATTGATTTAAAAAAAAAAGTTGTTTATTGTCTCTCAAAGTAACCCAGACCAGATCCAGAGTGGATCTATGCAGTAGGCAGGGAACCTCCCACCGTGTCCCTAAACCCTTTCAGGTTTTCTGTTGTGCATTTTAAGGAAATCAACATGACATATTCTGGATATATTCAGGTGGAGTTAGGCCTATGCGTATCATTGTACATCAATAGATTACAGTAACACTATCAATCAAGACACTTCCACTGCAATGATGTAGCCTACTGTAAAGGCAGTAGGCTATGGTAGTGATTTAGGCTCCCCACTGTTTGACAGGTAGAGGAGAATGCCTATAGGAGTTTTCTATTTGACAGGTATAGAGAACAATGGCTATAGAAGAGGGAAAGTGTACCATACAGCTATAGCTACAGTTACGGGCTGTGGCTACTACAGCATTCGCGCCCCTCATTACAGCCCAGAGGACGAGTAGCCTACCTGTCGTCTATCTATCTCCCTATCATCATACTCCTTGTAGCTGCGCTCCAGTCGCGACATAGTCCTCCAGATACTGCTAATCAGTGGGATAACACGCCACTCGGGGGGGAGGGTTGAATAGCGGTAAAATGGCGTTTATAGACCTACTTGGGTGAGTTCGGTGCCCATCAGCACGAGGAGGCAGAGAGTCAGGAGCTTGCTCGTCGGTTGCATCTCTGTCCTCCGGTAGCACCCGGTCCGGTGCTCTCACATAGGCTTCAGTTTGTCTTTATTTTCCACGCAGAAATCTGCTCTCCTCCCGTCTCCTCTCCGTCTTTGTGATCTTCTTCGCGGCGCTTGGCAGAAAAAAAAACATAAAAGGTAAATAAACTGATGTGAGAAGCCGTCGTCAGCGCATCTTCACCGGAGAACCTTCCTCCCTCCGCTCTGCCGCTCAGACTCAGCCGCCTCTGATGCGGACCGCGATCACGGGAAACATGAAGCGGTCCTCAACACCTGCTCCCACTACGGTCAGAAGTTGGCACCGTTAAACAAGGGCTGGGCGGCGCGAGGTAGATTTCTTGGAACTGGCGGAGCACCGGAGCTGTCCGTGGGCTGGAACCGGATGCTGAGAGGAGGAACGGGCGTGAGACCGACACCTCGAGCAGAAGGATGGAGCGGGGCGGGGCGGGCAGCTGAAGGAGGAGATTAGGGTGCCGGGGAGAGAGAAAGGGCGCGCGTTGAGTGTTTTGTAAACATGTAAACATCTTGTCAAAGAATCCTGTTCATTGGTTTTAGGGTTGGTTGTTGTGCGAGTCGGTCTTTCTCTCTGACTCTCTCTTTTCAATTTTTCAATTCAATTCAAAGGGCTTTATTGGCATGGGAAACGTTTACACTGCCAAAGCAAACACCACAAAAAGTCACAAAAATGTCAAAATAAAAATGTAAATACAAAAAGGTGAATTGAGTGAATACGTGTAATATTTAAATTTAATGTATTTGAATGGTAACTTTTGAGTTTGTAGGCTATGTAGAGTGTGCTCTGTAGCCTACAGTGATCAGTGCGGTGTGCAGGGATACAGATTGACAGTCTTTCCGGTGGTCGTGTTCCATTGGATGTCCATTTCCTGTCGCAACTGCTCACAAATCTGACTACAGTAATGTGTTTGCATTGCTGTATTTCCCCCAGCAGATATGGGAGTTTAAAAAAAAAAAAATCATAAATCAAGTTTTAAATTTTTTGGGGGGGTGTTTGTAATCTGTGGGTGTTTGTAATCTGTGAGAAGTGTATCTCCGATCAATCAATCAAAGCTTTATTTATATAGCGCATTTCATACCCAGAGGCAACACAATGCGCTTTATTTAATTGCGCTGATGTCCTGGTACAGCTGGTAGGCAGTTAAAGTGAACCTCTTTTTGTGTGCATTGGGCGCACAGTCTGTCTTCTCCCGGGTCTCTCGATGGTGAGGCTGTGCTCTCTCTCTATTCCTCTCTCTGGGTCTCTCTTTGTCTTTCTCTCAATTTCAATTCAATTCAAAGCACCCCCCCCCCCCCCCCCCACACACACACACACACAATTTTAACTCTATGTCCAGATAGAGAAAATTACATACAGGGACACAAATACAAAAATTGCAATCAATACACAACCACAATTCATGGACCATAACTTTCTGTTTCACACATCTTTCAAGGGCATAAGTAGCAGCATCTCCACCATATATGACGGCTGCCAACGACAGCAGAGACAGAGCAGAACTTAGCAAGGCATATAGCCCTCTGTTTGGGCATTCCCAGCTGTTGCAACTCTCTGCCAAATGAACACAAGTAGTCTGCACCTGTACCCTCGCTCTGAGATGGTATTCAGGAGAGGTTGGTACTTAATGACCTTGGTCATGAAGGCTTCCTTTAGGCTAGGGTCAAATGTGCAGGCGACCTCCAGAATAAACACCTCTCTGGGCGCTTCACTAACAACAACAACATCTGGTGTATCAGCAGACAGATGTGTAAAAGTGTCTGGGTTACTGCAGAGATGGAACATGGTGGGACTGACACAGGAATGTTTGTACATTCTCACTGAGGTTGTTAAATGAGATGTCCTGTACTCTCAAGTCCACTATTCTGTCATGACGTGCTACAGTATGTACATTCCTTTGTAGGCATAACAGCCATTCAAGATGTGTGACATTGACTCAGGGATCTGTTCACCCAGATAGCAAGCGGATCTGGGCCATATACAGGCCAGATCTGGCCCTTGTGGCTTAGTTCCGGCCCATATATGGCTCAGAATCATTACACATCCGCTTGCTATCTGGGCAGTGGTGTGATGCAAACAATGAGGAGCCTGAGTAGGAAAGCAGATAGAAGGTTGAGTCTGGTGGGAAGGACTTGCAGTCCAGCTTTTACTGTGAATGGGACAATGTCCTCACTGAGCACGTTCTTGAAGAATGAGTGAGAGACAGAGTGATCAGCAGAGGGAAGACGCGCACACACACACACACACACACACACACATGCACGCGCACACACACACACACACACACACACACACTCACACACATACACACACATTATTATCCAACTGTTCTCCCCCAGGATCAATACCCTAAAATCAGGTTGTTCTAGTGCAGTTTTCATATGGAATCAACGCACGAAGGATCAGACTGTCTCTCTGCTGTTGTCCTGCTGGGAGGGGATCAATGTCCCCCAGGCTCCTGCTGGGGCCCTCCATCTCCACCTCTACTCCCTGGGCCGCCTGTAAATCACCACACACACACACACACACACACACACACACACACACACACACACACACACACACACACACGTACACACACATCCACACACTGGACATATAGGCTATTGGACTGGAATACTGTGTTGATTTCCACCTGATGTGATTTGAGGTTAGAACCCCCTGTAGTGTTAAACCCACTGTCTGGGCTGACGGAATTGCTTCAGAGAAAAATCATACGTTAGAGACGCCTCAAAGTGCTCAGAAGGAACCCAGGACATTCATTTTCCTTTCGCTAGAAAAATCAAAGGCCTTGTGATGGAGGGCGTGTCGAATAAAAGGGCTGTTTTGTTCCTCTGCTCTCCCCTGGGAGACTCACCATCTCTCTGAATGGATCATTACTCAGCATCACACAGTCATTTAGACTATTGTGCATTTCTTTCAGGCCCTGGACAGAGCTGCTGCCGTCTCTCTCTCTCTCTCTCTCGCTCTCTCTCTCTCTCTCTCTCTCTCTCTCTCTCGCTCTCTCAGAGTCTGACTGTCTTTCTCTCTGACTCTTTTTCTCTCTGAGTCTGTCTTCCTCTCTCTGGGTCTCTCTCTCTTGTGTTAACTCAAAATTGGCACAGCAATATAAATGTATACACTTGTTAGTGTGTTAAACTCTGCTCCTCCAACAGCTTTCAGCACCTGGTCTAGTGGACAGCGCCTGAGTGCAAACGTGCCAAAGTTGAATTATACTTAAAGGCTTACAGCTGTGTGGAATGATGAAAAAGGCCGAGCAATTGGATGGTGAACAGCCAAGATTCTCAGTTGAATGTCTGATTTTCAGTTGAACTAATCTCCTCTCCTCCCCTCGCTCCCCTCTCCTCCCCTCTCTCTCCTCTCCTCTTATTTCCTCTCCTCCCCTCTCTCTCTCCTCTCATCCACCCCCCTCCCCTTACTCTGAGCAGGTAGAGCACAGACAGACTGAAAGGTCAAAGCCACCTCCTGCTCTATATAAATTATCCAGCTCTTTAGGTCTCCCATGCTGTAACGGGGCTGCTGTGTTTCTGCTGAGTCAGAATAAAGCACACCTGGGCGGCACATCATCCTGACAGGCACAGGCACTGTGACATCACACCTCCTCAGGCCTCTGGTTGGCCGGGAACATGTGAAAGATAGC
>NC_140239.1:7336695-7351695 GCF_949987555.1 Borostomias antarcticus | reverse complement strand
GAGAAGAGGAGAGGAGAGGAGGGGATGAGAGGAGAGGAGAGGAGAGGAGAGGAGAGGAGAGGAGAGGAGAGGAGAGGAGAGGAGAGGAGAGGAGAGGAGAGGAGAGGAGAGGAGAGGAGAGGAGAGGAGAGGAGAGGAGAGGAGAGGAGAGGAGAGGAGAGGAGACGAGAGGAGGGGGGAGCCAGCCTGGACACAGAGGGGGATACACCAGTAGAGGATATATTACCTCACAAGACTAGAGGAGGAGAGGAGAGAAGACAAGAGGAGAGAAAGGGATAGGAGAGAAAGAGAGAGAGAGGAGGAGGGGGGGTTGAGGAGTTGGAAGGTAGGCTAGGTTTATGCAGGGGTACAGTTAGACTGGCACACTGCTACACAGAGACAGTGACAGAGAGGAAGACATGATAGCCTCCCTGAACGACGGCTGCTCAAATGTCAGCACGTACGCGGACCCCAGTTTACTCCGGACCTGACCTTTCGGTGCTGACCTTTTTCGGTCCAGCCGACCGCCGGGCCACGAGTGAGGAGAGAGACTAATTACAGTTCAATCACCACACCTCCTCGGTCCCAGCTCGGTCCGGCCACTGACTCTCACACTCGCCATCTGCTGGACTGTAGCGGTACTGCATCATCATCAGCGTCAGTCAGCTCTCCATTCTGTCTTTATAGACCGTAGATCTAGGGGGGGCGCTGACACACACATCAATTAGAATCAGTCAATCTGGAGCCAGAGGGTTCTTCTGTCGTTACACATGCATCTATATAGCAGATTTTGTTATTTTTTATTAATATAGCCCCCCCAGCTCCACTCTCAGTGACAGTCCATCATCATCATCATCATCATCATTCTCATCGTCATCATCATCATCATCATCATCATCATCGCCCCCCTGGGTGAACTGTTTTTTTTTGCTTCCCTCTGGAATATGTAGGGGTAGAACCTATGTCCAATCCCCCTTTGCTCTCTGTAAAGCGCATTGTGTTGCCTCTGTGTATGAAATGTGCTCTACGAATAAAGTTTGATTTGATTTGATCATCATCATCACGCAGTCGGCCCAGCGTCCAGTAAGGAGCCATGCCCTCAGGGGGGTGACCGGCTCTCAGCCTCCCTAGTCCTCCCGTTCCCTGCTACTCCTCTCAGACCTGCAGCCTCTCCAGTCTCTCCAGCAGCTGGACCCAGACGGGCGTCCGAGGATATGCCTCCTCTCCCCGGGCCGCGGCAGCTCCTCTGGACCCTGGTCCTCCTGCTCCCCACCATGCTGCTCTCTCATGGTAGGTGTCCTCCGGAGAGTGTGAGGAGGGGGGTTGTGTTTGTGGAATGTGCGTGTCCGTTTCCAGTTACCATTTACTGTGTGTGTGTGTGTGTGTGTGTGTGTGTGTGTGTGTGTGTGTGTGTGTGTGTTCCTGACTTAAGCCATATTTGCGGACAAATGTTGAACAACATTTGGGGACAAAATTGGTGTTCTCCAATTGGGTTTTGGGGTTGGGGTTAGGGCTAAGGTTAGTGTTGGGGTAAGAGGATATGGAATGAATGTAAGTCAATGCAAAGTTGGCTTAGTCAACGTGTGTGTGTGTGTGTGTGTGTGTGTGTGTGTGTGTGTGTGTGTGTGTGTGTGTGTGTGTGTGTGTGTGTGTGTGTGTGTGTTTAGTACCAATATGCAGTCCTAGTAGCCTTGGTACAAGATCATTTATAATTTTGTGTGCCAACATCTTCTACACAGCAGCAACCTCAACCTTCTACAGCCTCTACTGTGCTCAGATGTAACATCTGATCCCGTGTCGCAGTGTGATCGTTCCTCCATGTGACTCTAGTCTAAATGTTAATGCTATTCCTTGGTGATGCTTAAGCAAACACATTCTTACTGACTAGGTCTGCACTGTGACCTTTCTAAAGGCCAGCTGCACACACACACACACACGCATGCATGCATGCACACACACACACACACACACACACACACACACACACACACACACACAGTTGCAGAATTTCTCGTTCAATATGGGTTAAGAAGCAAAACAGTTCAATAGAGTTACCAGAAGGTATTCATCCAAGGATAGATACAAACACTTGAGTGTGGCTTCTTGTCAAGCAACCTGTCAGTTGAGAGAGCGCCCAATGCAATCTGTGTTTCACAGTTTAACCAGAGGATGTGCAACTCCACCTTTCCTGTCCATAAATCTGGACGTAATACAAGACTTAAATGGACATAGATGGACCCTCTAAGTCCCAGGTGTATGTTGTAAAGTTCCCAGGACATACATCATTAGGGCTGTCCTTTCTATACCACCCTGGTTGTAAAGATAACCAGCTTACCAGCGCACTTAGCCCCCCTTTCTGAACACACACATTCCAAACCTCCCTGTAACCCCAACCTCTTGTCTTCTCGTATATTAAATTTTAAACATACTGTCCATATTAAACTTTAAACATACTGTCCTGTCTTACAACACACACACACACACACACACACACACACACACACACACATGCGCAAACACACACACACACACGCATTAAGATCAAGACCAGATCTGAGTGATTGAGTGAATTCTCTGATGGCCCCAGTCATCACATGCTATTGGTTTGTCTGCTCCTGTTGTCCCAATGGAGGGCTTTATAGATGGGTACATACTAGTGAACATACTGTACACATATGATGTGATCTTATCTATGTAAATCTCCGTTTCTAGATGCTATGACATTCGTGTGTGTGTGTGTGTGTGTGTCAGCGGAGGCCCTGCAGTGTTACGGGTGTAACGTGGTCGAGGGCGGGAGGTACGTGGACGTGGGCTGTTCCAACCCCGTGGTCGTTACCTGCGCCCCCTCACACCTGGGCTTCAAACACCGCTTCTGCATCCGGACGGAGAGCAGTCAGTACACTCCTCCACCTTTCCCTCTTCCTCCTCCACCTCTCTCTCCTCTACCTTTCCCTCTCTCCTCCTCCACCTCTCTCTTTCCTCCACCTCTCTCTCCTTCTCCACCTCTCTCCTCTACCTCCACCTCTCCCTCTCCTCCTCCATTTCTCTCCTCTACCTCTCCCTCCTCCTCTCCCACCCTCACCCCTCCTCCATCTCCTTTTTTATATCTTCCTTTTTCTTTCCTTCTTTTTCTGTCCCTCTATCCCCTACATCTCCCACTCTTCTTTCTCATCCACCTGTCTCTATCCTCTACCTCTCACTCCTTCACCTCTCAATCTCTCCTTTGCTTTATTCTTCTTCCCATCTCTCTATTTCATCCCTCCATCTCTCCCTCTCCACCGCCCGACTTCCCTCACTTCCTCATTTGTGCACTTCTGCTTCACTCCTCTTTCTCCCCCTTGCAATTTCATTAGTCTCTCTCCATCTCTCCCTCTCATCCACCTCTTCCTGTCTGTCCGTCGTCCTCCGTGTGTGTTCCTGCAGTGGCCCTGGGCATGGTTCTGACCCGTGGCTGTGCCACTTCCCGCCACTGCCAGCAGAGGGAGCTCCCCGGCGTTGCCATCCACTGCTGCCCCTCCGACCTGTGCAACAGCACCACCTCCTGGCGGCCGACGGCGCTGCACTGGCTGAGTTCGGCGGCCGCCATGCTGCTGACGCTGGGGCCGCGGGGGTGAAGTGTGACGGGACTAACTGGTGGATCAGGACGGAACTAGAGACCACCTTGTTCTGGTGCATCCCTCTCTCTCTCTCTCTCTCTCTCACACACACACACACACACACACACAATGGATGTGAGCCAGCTGCAGACACTGTTGTCCTACTCTGTAAGGACATGAGACTGGGTAAAAGACAAGCGGACTGCCAGCTTGCATGCTCTGTTCACACTGGTTGTCAATAATGAAGCGTTTAGTTCCAAAGAGACAATGTGATGTTCGACAGAACAGCATTTAATTCACAGGTCAAATAAGAAAACAAACATATCTTACATTTTTTTGTACAAGAAAAAAAACAACCTGTATGCTTCCTGCTTCTCTAACGAATCCAGACACTCTCTCAACCAATAACGACCCGCGGATGACCGGAAAAATTCACAGATGAAAACAAACTATCCAATAGGAAACTAGAGCTGAGTTAATGATCTCCTGTCTTTAGCTGGAGTCTACAGCTACCCAGCAGCGACACTGATGAGTAGAAAAATAGAAGCCATTGCAACCGTAGCCTGGGTGAGACCACAGTGTGGGAGTAGACCGATTGTAATCCATGGAATCTTTTTAGAATCTAGTTAATTTTCTGTTTCAAGACTATGTCATAAAGTCATATATATTGTGTAACCATAATAAACATGTTGATGTCATATTTAATATATAAACTAAGACCACTGTATTAAAATACAGATGAATTACTATGACTGTCTGTCTGTGTGTCTACCTGCCTATAAGGAAGACCCTGGTCCTCATGCCTAATAGGCACATGAACACCAGCGACTCAAAACAACCATTTACAAGTAAGAGAACTCAAGAGAACGTTACAGCATTCTGCTATGATCAGCTGACAGTGACTCAGAAGAACAGGATATAGAGTCTTAGTGATGAAGATGCTGCTGCTGCTGCTGCTGATGATGATGGTGGTTGTGGTGGCGGGGTAGCTGTGGGCGCTAGCGTTGCTGGGTACGTTGTCATCAGTGCTGTTCACAGGTTGGACCGACCCCTCCTCCAGGGGCGTGTCTCTATTCCCAGGGAGGCGTGGCCATCCACCAAAGTCTTTCAATGTGCGCCCTCTCCACAGGGCAAGGGGTCAGGGGTCAGGGTGTGTGACGAGGATAGGGACGGGCCAGGAGGGGGGAGGGACAAGGCCAGAGAGCGGAGGGGGGGGGCAGGGACAGTGGTGGGGACAAGGCCGAGGTGGGGGGTAGGTAAAGGGGCAGGGGTAGAGGCAGGGGGACAGGGGGGGGGGTCTAGCAGTCACTCTTCCACAGCTTGATGGTCTTGTCGTTCTCCAGCGCGGCAGAGGCGATGAGGTTCTCTGTGGGGTGGCAGGCGGTGGAGATCACCACGTCTACACACACACACACGCACACACACACGCACGGAGATG
Source organism: Borostomias antarcticus (assembly GCF_949987555.1). Classification (NCBI taxonomy): domain Eukaryota; kingdom Metazoa; phylum Chordata; class Actinopteri; order Stomiiformes; family Stomiidae; genus Borostomias; species Borostomias antarcticus. Next base: position 7,346,682 of record NC_140239.1, on the reverse strand, counting down.
AGCGGTTCCCATGGTTACGATAGGACTAGTGATCACTGAAATGTTGTTTTGCTGTAGCCTCACGCTCAGACTGAATTGCCATTTCGTTTCATGTCATTACTCAGTCTGAACAAGCTCCCACTGCAGCCTCTTTAACGAGATGGGCGTGGCCGAAGAGGGAGTCCTCAGCGATTAGTTCATCCCCTGATCATCAATCACAGCATTTGACATCGCATTCAAAGGATGCTGATTGGCCCGGTTGGAATTACAACCGAGAAATCACTCTGGATGAGAGCTTTTCCAGACCCTGTATCGCATTTGGAAAATGAAAGCGAGCGTTTGATTCAGCGTCTGAAGCCAGGAGGGTTCCGCTGCTCCTAAAAGATCCGTCTCTGGGACAGACACATCTCCATGGTTACTGTGGGACAGGTAGCTCCCATGGTACAGACAGAACGTGAGGTGAGATAATCAAAGTCTCCATGTTGATTCTCACCTGCTGTGTGTGTGTTGTTATAAACGTGTGTGTGTGTGTCTAGGTGTGTGTATGTTTGACTGTGTGTGTATGTGTGTGTGTATGTTTGACAGTATGTGTGTGTATGTTTGACTGTGTGTGTGTGTGTGTGTGTGTATGTGTGTATGTTTGACTGAGTGTGTAGGTTTGACTGTGTGTGTGTGTGTGTGTGTGTGTGTATGTTTGACTGAGTGTGTAGGTTTGACTGTGTGTGTGTGTGTGTGTATGTTTGACTGTGTGTGTATGTTTGACTGAGTGTGTATGTTTGACTGAGTGAGTATGTGTATGTTTGAGTGTGTAGGTTTGACTGTGTGTGTGTGTGTGTGTGTGTTGACTGTGTGTGTGTGTGTGTGTGTGTGTGTGTTGATTGAGTGTGTATGTTTGACTGTGTGTGTGTGTGTGTTGACTCTGACCTGTGTGTCCCTGCAGCTTCTGGACGATCTCTTTGGTCTGCAGGTTCCAGATATACACCATGCTGTCCTCTGAGCCTGACACAATCCACTACACACACACACACGTAAATGGACCATGTATAGCATTGACTGCAGAAGTAAAATAAATGTTAATACACTGAATGTTAATGCACTAATTAATGTTAAGACACACCTTGCCACCAGTGACCGAGAAGTTAGCGAAGACGCAGTACTTCTCGTTCTTGTGACCCATGTATGTCTTCAAGCACTGAAACAAGAAAAAAACAAGTCTAGAATCTAGTTTCTAGTGTTTTCATAGCATGTGTTCTAGAATGCCAACATCGTTCTAGTTGCTAGTGTTTTCATAACGTGTTCTAGAATAGAGTGGTGAGGTGATGTCATTATTTTGTAGGCTGAAACGTTAAGCATAATTTATACTTCGTGAGCCACATTTTTTGGCTCACGGCTCATAGCTCTGTGCATTTATACTCAATGAGCCGTGCCCTGCTGTGTCCATGTGATGCCATGTTGTTACCAAACAAGAAAATGTTTCTCATCTCCTAGCAACACAGAACCCTTCGTCTCTCCAGGCCAGTCAACCAATCAAATATGTGCGACATATAATGACACGGTGTGAGCCGCTAGAAATTTGAAGTGGTACGAGCCAAGCGGCTCACAGCCTGCGAGACGTTACAAATGCCGTCAATGAGCCAAAAATGTGGCTCACGGCGTATAAATTAGGCTTTAGCATCGCCGCCATAAGGTTGAGTTCTAAATCCATAAAAGTGTTTTCGTGTTTTCATAGCATGTGTTCTAGAATGCCAACATCGTTCTAGTTGCCAATGTTTTCACAGAATGTGTTCTACTGTAGAATGCCAGCATCGTTCTAGTTGCCAATGTTTTCACAGAATGTGTTCTAGAATGCCAGCATCGTTCTACTGTAGTTGCTAGTGTTTTCATAGCTTGTTCTAGAATTTTCTAGAATGCCTGTACCTTCCCTTTGCTGTAGTCCCACAGTTTCAGAGTGCTGGAAGGAAATGAGATCAGAGTTAGAGACCTGGGGCCGCATACACAAAACATCTCATCTCACCACTAACTCCTAAACAGCAGTAAAGGTTCCTAGCTAAGAGTTTCCTCTTAAAGCCTAGCTTCACAAAGCTGCCGAGACCAACTTTTACTAAGGAATTGGGAGAAATCTTAAGCTAAGAGAAAGGGCAGGGTCGAAGTCGCTGCTATGGATAATGTTGTGTTTCATGAATGAGCTTACTTACTATGCCCACAGTGATTGGCTGATTGGGGATGGGTCTCTCTCCGTGATTTCATCTAAGAAATACTGTAGGAAATTGTATAATTCTGCCATATTCAAATAAAGATTTAAAAATAAAAATATAGGCTACTGTAGACTGATTAAACATGAAACCAAGAATAATCTACTAACAACAAGAGGGAACCGTATGAATTGTTGGACGATGTGGGTGTGGAGAGGGCATTTATTGTTTGGTGTAATATTCTCCTGACAAATGACTGAGATATACCTCGTTCATCTGCGCTGCATTTTCACTGTGGCCAAAGAATTGTCGGAACCTTGATCTCTGCTGTTATTGGGTTGCTGGGTGAAGTGACTGCATCCCTCACTATAGCTATAATATAACTATCTCCCTCATGATTAAGACTATACCTCTGTATAAGCTCTGTATCATTCAATGTCTCCAGAATGTTGAGGCGATTACGAGGCGGACTGCCGGCAGCAGCCATGTTGGGACTGTTTGTGATTAGCTCTTAGTGATTTAGGAGTCTCTTAGTGATTTAGGAGAAAGTAGCAATACTGTAGCCATCTTTTGTACGGGTAGTTAAAAGCAAGTATACTGCAGGCTTAATTTTTCACAGACTAATGAGCTGGTTTTAGCGTTAAAAGTCTTTGTGAAATAGTCTTAGACCAAAAATGTAGGAGTCCTAAAATTAGGAGTTACACGCCGATTTATTTTTAAGAGTTTCTCCTAAATCAGCAAGTTGGAAGCTGTGAATACGGCCCCTGCACAATAGCATACAGAGATGTTGTTAGTATGTATGTGTGAGTGCACGCGTGAGTGCTGTTGTCATGTAATAAGCGTGTAATAAGTGTATAATAGGCATGTGAATGTGCGACCGACTTGTCAAGAGTGGCAGCCAGGATGTATTTGCCATTGGGAGAGAACTTGACAAACGAGACTGGTGGGTTGTCATCATCTGTAACAAAAACACAGTTTCACCGTTATCAGAAGAACCCACAGGAGCACAGGTAGATAGAGAGAGAGAAAGAGAGAGAGAGAGGGAGAGAGAAAGAAATAAACAAAATAACAAAAAGACCAGAAAAATGGGGGGAGAGAGAGAGACTGAGATGCAGTTGGTAATAAAACTGACCAATCAGAGTTTTCAGGCACTGTCCTGACGCTGTGTCCCAAATACGACTAAGGGAACAGAAACACACCGTGAGAAAAGGTACAACAACAACAGAACAACTGAAGATACACCAACGGTTGATTGGTAACCGGTTGGATGACTCACCACAGGCCATCGTAGCTGCTGGAGACAATGAGAGATCCGTCTCTGTTGAAGTGGACCTGGAAAGACACGAGCACGCACACACGTGCACGCGCACACGCACACACACACACAGGTGTCGGCCCTCCATACAGAAACGATTGTCCCGCGTGTTATGTGCTCCTGTGTGTTTGTGTTTGTGTCTGTCGAGTCTCTCAAGTCCTTAGTGCAGACATGGGGTCTGAGTGTGTGTGATGTGTGTAATGTCTATTTTCTGGTGTGTGTGTGAGAGAGAGAGAGAGAGTGTGTGTGTGTGTGTGCGCTGGTCCTTACAGCAGACACAGGGTCTGAGTGTGCTGGTAGGGTCTTCAGGCACTTCCCAGTCTTCACATCCCAGATCCTCACACTCTCATCAAACTGCAGACACAGAGAGAGAGAGAGAGACAGAGTCATCACACACCTAGCATTGGGCTGGCAAGAACCCTAACACTACCCAACACATTTCACTAGCTAGAACCCTAACACTACCCAACACTTTCCACTAGCTAGAACCCTAACACTAGCCAACACTTTCCACTAGCTAGAACCCTAACACTAGCCAATACTTTCTACTAACTACAACCCTAAGACTATCCAAATCTTTCTACTAACTACAACCCTAACACTATCCAATACTTTCTACTAACTACAACCCTAACACTACCCAACACGTTCTACTAACTACAACCATAACACTACCCAACACTTTCTACCGGATGTTCCTTTAGTGTTTGGCTTGGTTGGTACTGGACCCAAATGCACGACTCGGGAGACAGGAGACAACGGTAAATGCCTGTTTACATCAGAAACGGCAAACGCACACACAAGTCCTTACTTGCAACAACATCGGGGATATGATGACGATAAGTTCCAATTTCCATTATTATCTTCTGACTGGCGAATTTAATTGCATTCCTTCGCAAGTGAAAGCAAACGCACCGTCCTTCCTCATCAGTCAACGTCAGGATACTGACGCTGAGGAAGAGGAGGAGGAGGAGGAAGAGGACTGCCCCTTCCGCCTGGCTGAGGATTGCGTCCTACAAGCATGACACGCTTTCTACCAATCTGAACCCTTACTAACCCTAACCTTGACAGACACCGGATCCTAAATCTAACATTGGTTTCATCATTCATTATAAACCTAAAACAACTCAAGTCTGATCTTTCAACGACCAAGCCCCAACCGGACTCTAGTCTCTGCAGCCTGGAGGAGGTTCTGGTCCTGGTTCTGGAGTGGCACTCACCGATCCAGACACCACCAGGTTGGACTGTGGGTTGAAGTTGCAGCAGAAGACGTAGTTGCTGTGGCCCTTCAGGGTCTTCAGACATTTACCCTGTGCACACACACGCACGTGCACGCGCGCACACACACACACACACACACACACACACACACACACACACACACAAACACACACACAAAGGTAAAATAACATAGAAAATGGGTTCAAAACACCAGTAGAGGCCTGCTCGGTGGAAATGATGAAGATGATGATGATGATGATGCTGATGGTGGTATGATGATGCTGCTGTTGCTGATGTATGATGAAAATGACGATGTGTGTGGTGACAATGGTGCTGTGTTGTGATGATGATGATGATGATGATGGTGGGCTCTCACCGAACTGTTGTCCCAGATCTTCAGGGTCTTGTCGTCAGAGGCCGACACCAGGAGGTTTGAGTCTGAGGACCAGGACACGTCAGAGATGCCCTGGAGGATGAGGACACACAGACACACGCACGCACACGCACGCACGCACACACACACACGCACACACAATATAAGCACCTATTCTAGCCTACACAGACACTCTAACGGCACAGCTGCCTCCACCAGGGGCCTGTTCTTCATTCTCGGGAGATAGAGCGGCCGACTGGGGATCGCAAGGCCCTCTGTTTGATCCTTGGTCCCGGCAGTGTGCCGAAGTGTCCTTGAGCAAGACACTGAACCCCAAAACCGCTCACGTACGGCACGGTGGCGCAGTACCTAGTTCTGTCGCCTCGCAGCAAGAAGGTCTTTGTGAAACGTTAGTTGCATGTGTGTGTGTTGCATGTGTGTGTGTTGCATGCTAAGTCGCCGCTCACTGTGTGTAATGTGTGTGGCACTGTGTGGCCAATTAAAGACATTTATTGCATCATGTCAATGACTTAAATAGCCTACATTATATTGATTATATGTCTTGCGATTCAAAGGTTGATCCTTGAATCATTTGGTGCAATAAATACTATTTTTCAAAGGAAAATGTTTCCCTGACAATGTTTTAACAAAATAATCAAAAGACCATATTGCCACAAGACTCATCTTCAAAAAGTCACAGGGAATTATAATGTTTGGTCCTAATAAAGCAAGTAGGCTAGCCTAAATCATCTCTTGCTGAGCGAACCTGTAACGCTCAAATATATAAAAGGTTCTTGATCTCTGAGAATTATTGCGGGCTGAAAATCTTGCCTTATTATAATTGCTCCCACATCATGGAATTTCCTTACGGGGATAAACTTAGCCGGCTAACTCTGTTAGCCATATACGAAGAACAGGCCCCAGGTCTGGGAGGATGATCTGTACAGTCCTGTCAATGTTGTCTTGGCTGAACACACTCACAAGCTTGTGACCTGCTATCGACTTCTCAAACTTCCCGTCGTAGGCTCCCCAGATCTTTATGAGTTTGTCAGCAGCTGTAAAGTAATAAGATGATTGGTGCATTTCAATGTTGGTTTATTACAAGGTAATAATGGTCTTGTAGGTGGATAACTTTAACTAGATTACAAAAGAAATGGTACTATTATATAGAACCATTTGTAAGAAGAAAAACCCTCTACACAAAGGTTCCATATAGAACCCTTTTCAGCTCTGTAAGATGCCGTTTGGAACCCTAAATGGTTCTTCCTGACCTGAAAATGGTTACTTAACGGACCTGAAAAGGGGTCTATATCAATATGGAAACTTTGTATTCAGAGGGCTCCTCTATATAAGCCTATAAACAGTGTAGTGTAATGTCAGAGTAAGTATCTTACAGGAGCTGGCCAGCCACTCTCCATTAGGGCTGAACTTGACTGAGGAGACGGCCTTGGTATGTCCTGCCAGTGTGAACTTCACTGCGTAGTTAGGTTTGGCTGGGTTCGACTGCACCGGGAGACAGAAAAACAGATGTCACTCGACACAGGGCTGGCTGTTGTGTGTGCTGCCTACGGTGCTATTATTATGATCAAACAGAACTACATCCAAAGCTCATGACCCTCCAATTGACAGTATTTTGCTAAATCTTCATTTGGCTCAAGACTGATACCTATACAATGACCAGAATGGATGTCAAAGGTGCATTATGGAAGCGTACACTACAAACCTCTTTTTAAACCAGTGTGTGTGTGTGTTAGAGTGTGTGTATGTGAGCATTTAACGTTATGCCACCTTGGATTGACATAGGATCTGATCATGTCGACTGTCTCTCATCACCATGCACGAGGCTAGCTGGCTCCTCGCTCACCTTGCTCCCAGATCCAGACGACTGTTTGATGTCTGTGTCTGGTTTCTTGTCTTCCGTAGCCATGTTTATGCTCACAGCTGCCACCTAGTAGAAATGAAGAATTGTAAGACTTGATCCGACAGACATGTCTGGCTGTAGCTAGCTATAACAACAACACTACAGGCGATCATAGCCAGATGTTAAAAGTAAAACAAATCTAGCTAGCTAGCCAGCCAACTAAGTTAGCTCGCTGGCTAACTTCGTGGTCTCATAACGTTAGCTACCTAGCTGCTATGAGTAGGCTATCACCGCGTGAGACTAGTTTATATGTGGCTAGCTAGTTAGCTATATGTCTAGATCCATCCGTGCGTATACATTACCGTTGTACAAATGAACGAAGTACGCGTAACTTTAGTCAGAAATCAACAAAACCTGCTTTATATCCAGCTGGACAGCCAAGCTACAGTAGAGGCAGACTAACGTTAGCTGGTGAGGCTGAGAATGTGGTGACAAGTCTGATACTACTGCGCACGTGCGTCAGTTAGTTGATATTTTCCTGACGGCGACTGTAGAGGGACAGGTGAGACACGTTCGTCCCCTGGGAGGTCGCAGTCAGGTTGCAAAGAAAGACAAGTGTTCTCCATACAATTAAAATGAATAAAAACGAAAGAAAACATTTTACTTAGAGACACAATCATCTGATTAGTTATGTTCTCTTTTATTGATGCATGTATTGGCACAGGTAGGACAAAACATTCTATTTAAATTATAAAATATTATATATTAGCATTTACAAGTCAAAAATAGGACATGTTGCTCTTCTAATCATGCACAATAAAACAATGAGTGGAGAAAATTGTCGGAAGGACTGGGGTTGTGCAAAATAACATTATCATAGTACAAAAATGTTTTTAAAAAATCCATAAGAAAAAACATGTGAATTCCAATTCCGTGCAGACATTTTAGAACCAATATTGCCATTGAACCCTGGGAATCAAAAAAGTGCAGATGCCCCTGATCTTACTCCTGTCCATAAATAAAGGGTGCAGTGAGGATAAATTAACCCTATTAGCACTAGATAACCGATTGTCCTAGAATTGAAAGAGGAACACCCTCATGACATAATTTCCTGTTTACCCTTGGCCATGACAGGTGCACTTCCTCCTTTTCTTCTTCATTTGTTCTTGTCTTCTTGCGTTTCACTTCTTGGGCTTGGACTGGGCTTTCTTGAAGGATTCCCTGTATCTCTCTGTCTGGTAAACGTCCGACTCCATCCTATCCTCCCAGTCATTCAGCGTAACATAAACATTGCCGTTGACCTCTGTGACCTTGTGAACCCTCTGTTTGACCCCTTTAGAGCGCCAGTGGGGGTTGGGGGGCCTGGCGGAGGGGTCAACAGCCTGGTACAGCCCCTCCCCCTCCGCCAGTGTGATCTTGTACTTATGCCATGGACACACGATGCAGGCCCGCCCGTTGATGTCCTGCGCACAATAAACCGGGGTATTAGTAAAGAAAGAAACAACAACAACAACAACAACAACAACAACAACAAAACAGATGTTTGCATCAGGTGAGTACGAGGAGAGGTTTCTCATAGATAGACCCTGTATAGAGAAAGCACCAGCTACTAGCTGTGGACAAGGAAAACATAGAGTAGGTCCTCCTCACCTCAATGTCTCCCTGCTGCAGTGGGCCACCTGAGTCTGGACAGAGAAGACAACCATAGTCACTGATTGGTCACAGTACTGGTTGCTCTAAGGGCAGTGTATTGCTGCATGGTGCCCTCCAATACATGAAGACATAGTTGTTCCATCCCATTTCCACTGCAACACACAGATTCTCTCTTTCTTTTTTTCTTTCTTTCCATCTCTTCCTCTCTGTACTCCTCAATCTCTCTCTCACTCACTCACTTACTCACTCTCACTAACACACGCGCACGCGCCACACACATGCGCACGCACGCACACACACGCACACACACACGCACGCACACACACACACACATGCGCACACACACACATGCACACACACACATGCGCACACACACACATGCGCACACGCACACGCACACACACACACACACACACACACACACACACACACACACACACACACACACACACACACACACACATCCTTACGGTAGCAGCGCATGTCCATGGCGTGGAACTCCCCTTGATGGTAAAGGATCAACACATCCCTGCAGCCGTTCACCAGCTTGGTCACCCGTCTCGCCTGGATGATGTCATCTCTCCTCCCTATGAAGTGCGAGGACGGAGGTGGAGGGGAAGATGAGGATGGAGGTGGTGGAGAGGAAGATGAGTATGGAGATGTGTTCTCGTCCTCAGACAAGTGAACAACTTCCCGATGCACAATCTCCGGATTTTGGACTAGAGAGAGAAGGAAAGGTATTGAGAGGAGAAAGAGAGGGATGGAGGGAGGGAGAGAGAGAGAGGAGGGTGAGGTTATGATCTGAAAGAAGGTAACGTTATGTGTGTATGTGTGTTTGCCGACGTACCTCTATAATTTTCTTTCATCATGCGCCTTTGCCCAGATTCACAGATAAGAGTTGCCTCGTGCACGCTGCTGCTCATTAAGTTGGCACCTCTTACCTACTATACCAGTTTCCACGGCGGTCTCACTAACAGCTTCATTTGAGGCTACACTTCTCTATGGAAACAGATAAAAAGTTACCATGACCACATTTGGTAAAGCTTCGCTATCTTCAAAATAACGTTACATTCTGCACGTCATGTTCAATACCTTGCTATATCTCACAGGTTGAGCGTATAAAACGATGACGCTCACTGCTTTTCCAATAGGCCACCTGCATCATCCGTTAATCTTTTGCAAAACCCAGCTTAGGTAACTGCCATTTAGCTAGGCTACATGTGCACCACCTTCTCCTCTCCTAGCGCACATAAAGATCTTTCGTGGTTTGTTTTGTGTTACATTTAATAAAGTCCCGGATGAAACGCGTCCTCCCTTTCTGCTGTTGATTGGTCCGTGCATTCAGCGGGAACGAGTGCGCTCTCAAACCGTTCGTCGTTATGGAGATTCCGTC
>NC_140239.1:7299195-7331695 GCF_949987555.1 Borostomias antarcticus | reverse complement strand
TCATCTCTCTCCCCCTCCACCCCTCCCACTCCTCCTCCCTCTCCTCCTCTACCCCTCCCTCTCCTCCTCTCTCTCCCCCTCCACCCCTCCTGCTCCTCCTCCACCCCTCCCTCTCCTCCTCTCTCTCCCCCTCCACCCCTCCCTCTCCTCCTCTCCTCCTCCCTCTCCTCCTCTCTCTCCCCCTCCACCCCTCCCTCTCCTCCTTCCTCTCCTCCTCTCTCTCCCCCTCCACCCCTCCCTCTCCTCCTTCCTCTCCTCCTCCACCCCGCCCTCTCCTCCTCCCTCTCCTCCTCTCTCTCCCCCTCCACCCCTCCCTCTCCTCCTTCCTCTCCTCCTCCACCCCTCCCTCTCCTCCTCTCTCTCCCTCCACCCCTTCCTCTCCTCTTTCCTCTCCTTCTCCACCCCTCTCCTCCACCCGTCTCTCTCCTCCTCCCCCTCCTCCTCCCACCCCCCCACCTCCGCCCTGTCCCGTGTGTGTCCTGTGTGTGTAGGTGGTGGGCAGGGGTACTGGGGTGCGCACCCAGGGCGTGAGCGGGGTGAACCCCTCCTCCTCGCGCTCGCACGCCCTCCTGCAGATCCAGCTGCGAAACTCCGCCCAGACGGTGACTGGCAGGTCAGTAACTGGACAGGGGCCTGTGGTGTGGTCAGACACAACAACAAAGCACAGCATAATATATTCGTAGTCTTTGTTGCATCAATGTTACTCTCCAGCTTGACAGTCAGGCGTGTGTGTGTGTGTGTGTGTGTGTGTGTGTGTGTGTGTGTGTGCGTGCGTGCATGTGTACGTGTGTGTGTGCATGTTTGTGTGTGTGCGTGTGTGTGTGTGTGTGTGTGTGTGTGTGTGCATGTTTAGGATGTGGTTCGTGGACCTGGCGGGGAGTGAGAGAGCAGCAGACACCAGAGAGCCAGACAGACGGAGCCGCATGGAGGCGGCTGAGATCAACCAGAGTCTACTGGCTGTGGGTTCAACACACACACACACACACACACACACACACACACACACACACTGAGATATATGTTTTGCAATTTAATGACGAGTGTGTTTTCTGATGTGTTTCAGCTGAAGGAGTGTATCCGGTCACTGGACCAGGAGCAGTCACACACACCTTTCAGACAGAGCAAGCTCACACAGGCAAATAATCACACACACACATTCACACATTCACACACACACGCACATACACCCGAGTAATTCTCACTATCTGTGGTGGTTTCAGATCTGTATGCAGACTGCGGTAAGACCTGTGTCAGTGTCAGTTTGCTCAAACGCCTGTGTCAATAAAGTTCTCCACTACAGGTTCTGAGAGACTCCTTTGTCGGCAATTCAAAGACCTGTATGATCGCAAACATCTCCCCCAGTCACCTAGCAACGGAACACACGCTCAACACACTGAGATACGCTGACCGGTAAGTGAGTGTGTGTTACTCAGGTCTTTGAATCCGTTACACACACCGCTTGTCTAACTGCCGTATCAATGACCAGCTTGTGTTTCGGTCCCTGTAGGGTGAAAGAGCTGAGGGGAGGAGTAAGAGGAGCGAGAGGAGGAGGAAGGAGAGGAGGAGCAGAAGGAGGGGCCAGAGGAAGAGGAGGAGGAGGGAGAGGAGGGAGAGGAGGCGTCATGGTGGCGACTCCCTCCCCAAAACGCAACCAGACCAGCAGCAGCAGCAGTGGCGGCGGCAGCTTCACCCGGAGTAAAAGCCCCCCCAAGAGGGTTCGACTGGGGGAAGCCAGGGGCCCCCGAGACTGGACCTCCCCGACCGCGAGGCCCCGCACGGGGAGCGCCATGCTCTGCTCCACTCCCAAGCGCAGAGGGGCCGGGGAGGGGAGAGGAGGAGGAGGGGAGAGGCAAAGGGAGGACCTAGGCCTGGAGGACACCAGCCCTGTGAGAGGTTCTCTTGGACAGTGGAGGAGCAGGAGAGAGGGAGCGGGGGGAGGGAGGGAGGACTGGAGGAGTGGAGGACGGAGGGAGGATGTGGAGGAGGGATGGAGTGAAGTTCTCGAGCGTTCTGACACGGACCCGGGGGAAGGGGCGGGTCTGGGGGCAATACGGCCAATGGGAGAGGGAGTGGGTATACACCTCTTGGCCACGCCCATAGAGGGAGGAGCCAGTGGAGGTCAGAGTTCAGGAAGTGGGAGTGTCACAGGAGCGGAGAGACGGAGGACGACGGAAGAAAGAGGCGGGGAGGACTGGAGATGGAGGGAGCGTGGAGGAGACGGGGAGAGGAGGAGAGGGAGGAGTCCTGAAGGACAAAGGGAGGGGACTATGGACGGAGGACGGGCGGGAGACACTTTGAGGCCGAGGGATGAGGGGAGGAACGGAGAGATGGAGAGCGAAAGAGTGACGCATCTCAGGAGATACCACCAGCAGCTCCAGCAGCTGCACCCCGCGTCTCTGTCTTCCCGCCTCTCTCTGTCTCCCTCTCCGTCTGTCTGTCCACCCGTCTCTCTCTCTTTCCCTCCGTCTCACTCTCCTTCCGTCTCCCGCTCGGCCTCTCCGTCTCTCTCTCTCTCCGTCTGTCCGTCTCTCTCTCCTCCCGTCTCCCCGTCCGTCTGTCCTCCTCCTGTCCTCCCCTCTGGTCTGCGGGCGCTGCTGGCAGCGTACGGGGCCGAGGGCGGGGTCAGGCTTGGGGGTCAGGCGGAGGCTGGAGCCGGCAGGGCGGCGGGGGGGGGCGTGCTGGGCAGCGGGGAGGAACAGGCGTCGTTTAGGCCAGGGGAGAGGTGGGCGTGGCCGGAGGGAGCGAGGGAGAGAGGAGCGCGGCCCGACGGACGGGAGTGGGATGTCCCGGGGGACGTTCTGCTGGAGGAGGAGTGGAGCGCGGAGGAGGAAGACGAGGAGGGTGGCGGCCTTGCCCTCGGGTCCACAGGCAGCAGCGGTGACAACAACCGCCGGCCCCTCACCCCGGCCGAGAGGCCTCTCTCCCCGGCCAGCGGCGACCTCACCGGCGACCCCGCGACCCCAGGAAAACTCAACGACCTCTCCCTGGAGTCCAAACCCACCAATTATGGTCTAGAGTTATACCACCGTGTCGACCCTGGCCCTGTATCCCGGGCGGCAGCAGTGAGCCACACGCAGAGAACGCCAGGAGAGTCGGGGCTGCCCGGACAAACAAACTTAGCAGTCCCCTTTCTGCCCTCCTCCTCCTCCTCCTCCTCCTCCTCCTCCCTCCTGCAGGCTGGGAGCCCGGGGACTGTAACTGCCAAGACCCGTACACACCCTGGTGCTGGGGCCCGTATCAGCCCTGGGGAGGGGTCCGGTGGAGGTGGTGAGTCTAACTGCTCCATGGAGCCCCTCAGCCTGTCCCTGCTCCAGGTGGACAGACTGGCCGCCACACACTCCTTCCTCTCCGGCCCCCCGAAGCCCCCCAGCGCCGGGGACGCGGAGAGCAGGGAGAGGCCTGGGGTGGAGGAGGACGAGGGGGTCGAGAGGGGGACGCTGAAAGAGCCGGAGAAGAAGAAGAAGGAGGAGGAGGGAGAGGGTGAGGGTGTGGGGGGCGGTTGGGAGCTGTCTCTGGAGGAGCTGCTGGGGATGAGGACCGGTCGTGTCCGTCCTTCCGCACGCGAGCCCAGCGCACACACCTGGCACAGTCTGACCTCCACACACACACCGCCACCACCGCAACAACAACAACACACACCAAAACATACAACTACCACACACACAGCTCAGAGCGCACGCCACCTTTCTGTCCCCGCCTCCCACGTACCCCAACGAGCCAGCGATCATGGCCGACCAGAGCACGGTGTACAGAACTTACCTCATTGGCCCGATCCAGCCTGGTCGTCCGGTCTCACTGGCTGCCCAGACCGGCATGCTAAAACCTTGGAGCAGGCCCAGTAAGCACTAGTCGATTTATCTCCCCAATGTCTGATAACACACTGTACCTCACTCGAGTCATAGCCTACCTCTCTCTGTCCTTCCCCCTCCCTCTCTCTCTCTCTCTCTCCATATCTTTCGGTCTGATCATCTCACCTCTCTCTGTCTGTCTGTCTTTCTCTGTCTTGCTCCCCCCTATCTCCACATTTCTCTCTCTATCCATTTCTCTCTGTCTCTTGTCCCCTCCCCCCCCTCTCTCTCTTCATCTTACTCTGTTTCTCTCTCTCTGTTCCTCTCTGTCTACCCGTCTCTCTCTCTCTCAGGTGGAGTGTACTGCAGGCTCATATGGAGCAGCTGGAGGAGATGGAGAATCTGTGTGTGAGAGAGGAGACTCTGCTTAGCCAGCAGACACACATGGTGAGAGTCCCTATTATATGAGTCCTCTTTATCTGAGAGTCATCTTTATCTGAGAGTCATCTTTATCTGAGTCCCTATTATATGAGTCATCTTTATCTGAGAGTCATCTTTATCTGAGAGTCATCTTTATCTGAGAGTGTCCTCTTTATCTGAGAGTCATCTTTATCTGAGAGTCATCTTTATCTGAGTCCCTATTATATGAGTCCTCTTTATATGAGAGTCATCTTTATCTGAGTCCCTATTATTTGAGTCCTCTTTATATGAGAGTCATCTTTATCTGAGAGTGTCCTCTTTATCTGAGAGTCATCTTTATCTGAGAGTCATCTTTATCTGAGTCCCTATTATATGAGAGTCATCTTTATCTGAGAGTGTCCTCTTTATCTGAGAGTCATCTTTTTCTGAGAGTCATCTTTATCTGAGGGTCATCTTTATCTGAGTCCCTATTATATGAGTCATCTTTATCTGAGAGTCATCTTTATCTGAGAGTCATCTTTATCTGAGAGTCATCTTTATTTGAGAGTCATCTTTATCTCAGAGTTGTCTTCATCTGAGAGTCATCTTTAACTGAGAGAATCTTCTTTATCTGAGAGTCATCTTTAACTGAGAGAATCATCTTTATCTGAGAGTCATCTTTAACTGAGAGAATCATCTTTATCTGAGAGTCATCTTTATATGAGAGTCATCTATCTGAGAGTCTGTGTGTGAGAGAGGAGCCTCACATGGTGAGAGTCCTCAGTCCGAATGTATACATAGACATCTGTTACTTTTTCTTTGTTTGGGTGTAGATGTTTCACTCCCCCCCAGGCTCGGGCCGAGGGGCTATCCTTTTACCACCCGAGCCTGGATGAGGGGTCACCTGGGCTATATATTCAGGCACACCTGAATAGCTTGTTACTGATTGATTGATTGATTGATTGATTGATTGATTGATTGATTGATTGATTGATTGATTGATTGATTGATTGATTGATTGATTGATTGATTGATTGATTGATTGATTGATTGGTTGGTTGGTTGGTTGGTTGGTTGGTTGGTTGGTTGGTTGATTGATATAGTCGAGTTCCATTGAGATAAACAAGCCTTATCTGTGCTGTTAAGACGACACTAAGCTACAGATAAAGCAATGTGGATCCTGCTGTCCTCAGGACTGTCTTCAAAAGTCTGGTCCATCACTATATCTCTGTCTCAACTGTCCATCACTATCTCTCTGTCTCATCTGTCCATCTCTATTTTCTGCAGGACTTCTGGGAGTATGTTCAGAAATTGGAGGAGATTGTGCAGAACAAGGCTCATTGTGTGGATAACCTGAGGGCTCGGCTACAGCCCTTCCTCTACAAGAGAGACAGAGAACGGAGGGATGAAGATGGATAAAAAAAACGATAGTTCAACCATACCTACAGCCTCTTCTCAGTGGTGTGTGTATCTATGTGTGTCTGTGTGTACGCTAGGCTATTATTCACCATCCACTGGAGTCCGTCTTTGAGATGCCGGCGCAAAGAAGATGGCTGACAGTCTGTGTTGATTAGTCTCTCCAGCAGAGGGGGCACTGTGTAGTCAGTCACAAATGTACATCCTTGAGAGCTGTACATTTCTCCTCACCCTGCATCACAGATCTAGCCTGGTCAACCAGACTGATGGTCGACCATGATGTCCCAACTACCCCCCCCCTTTTCTGTTCACCTGTCTTGCACAGCCCCTCACAGATTTAGAAGCAGAACGATACTTTACCTGCTGGCTTTTGGGCTGATGTGTTTAACTTATGTGACAGGAGGAGATATTGAAGATCTCAGGAATAGAGATGCTAACAGTGGGTGTGGATGGCCTACCCCTACTCTTTCTAGCTCTAAGCATGCTACATATTGGAGAGGAAGGTGCCCAATGCACGTATCAGGAAATGCAATGTTAGCTTTGAAAAGTTTCAATTTTTTGTTCGGAATTTGACTTTATATGATAATAAATGATTATTTATTTTGCGCTCAATGTATTCTGTCTCTCTTGAAGGGAAGGGATGAGCAGACAAGAAAGGGACCATTACAGGGTAGTGTTGCAGATCATCTGTCACTTAAAGGACAATGCTTGTTTTTGACAACCTGGACCTTATTTACGACATATTATAAGACATTTGACTCACCGAGATCACTTTGGTGTAGTTCGGAGGCATGTAGAAGAAATTTAAAATCCAGCGCGAGCCAGTATATCCATGTAATGGCGGTGGTCGGGGCACCGAGAATGCAGTTTCTAAAAATCTATTTTCTGCCACGAAACGGTTTTCATCAATCTGTCTTTATGAATCGCTAGTTGTGCTTACATAGAGCGTAGGCCTGTTGAGGTTTTTCACATGCATCTGTAATATGATCTTTAGAAACGTCTTTAGACACGAAATAGTTTCCTCACTTGCTCCAGCACGCATGCGCACAGCGTGCTGGAGCAACGATCGTTCGAAAGACGTTTCAAAAGATCATATTACAGTGACATTATTGTCAAATTGATCTCGGTGAGTCAAACGTCTTATAATATGTCGTAAATAAGGTCCAGGTTGTCAAAAACGAGCATTGTCCTTTAATTGACTGGTACCCAACAACAACACACACGTGTAAATGTTTCCAGTGTCCATCTTGTGGTTCACTGGTGGTGCCACATTGTTCTCTCTAACCCCTAACCCTTGGAGCCCTGTCTGTCCTAGTGCTTATTGCTCTATCTAAATCATCTCAAATGGCATTGGATTTATACAGGCAGGCCAATTAAGAACAATTTCTTATTTTCAATGATGATCTGTGCAAAAAAGAGGCGGGGGGGGGGGGGTAGTCTAGGCTTCTTTCCAAAATCATCAAACACAGAACAATAGACAGTAGATTGCGTAAATCAATTTATCCCAGATAGTCTGTGTTCAAATGCATCAATGAAGGATGGCTGAATAAGGATTTTTTTCTGGCTTCCTAGTTACTGCTGTTGACATTTGCTTCCAATAACTGTCCTTAATACGTTAGTTACAGGGGGGGGGGGGGGGGTCTTAAATTGACCACACGATGACACACATACTACACACAGTGAGCGGCGACATGGCACACAACACACACAGGCAACTTTCAGCAATTGTCTCCTGACTTTTTCCATCCAAGCCGTCCTCCAGGGGCAGCCAGGAGCAGTGGGCAGCCATCGTTCATGTGCTCAGTCCAAGTCCTGGTCAAGGACAGGACTGAAGAGCATCTGTTCTTCTGCATGTTTTTCATATTGGGTATTGGGGGAGGAAACCTTTGTGAACACAGGGACAACATGCAAACTCCACACAAAAAGGCCCGGAGACCTTCTTGCTGTGAGATGACAGTACTAGGTACACTGCCGGGAGCTGGGATCGAACCAAGGACCTTCCATATTTATGCATACTGTATGTATTAATTAATGTTTTAATCTATTATGCATACATCTATGTTATTTATTCTGCTGTATTTTCCCATTGCTGCCGTACCTTTCCTCTAATGAAACCCCAAATTTCCCCCCACATAATTTTCCCGTGGGGGGAAATTATTAAAGTACCTATCTATCTGCCTACAGAGCTACGAGTTAGATTAGATATGAGGATGTGTACGTAAGAGATGATACACTAATAAGCATATAATTATAGAAGGGCTGCCTTGAGCCAGCATCAAGTGATGATTGCAGATTCATGACTAATGCCTGAGGGTAGGTGAGGGGAGGCGTGTTCCCGATGAAGCCACACGGGAGCGAGCACTCATAAACCACCTGGTCTGCTAGGCGAGCTGTGATTGGCTCGTTCAGTATCCCAGGGTTGAACAACGGCGCGGTGGGTCACGTGACGGCATCTGCTGCTGGCTGAGCGAAGCGTGTTAGCAGGTAACGAAAGAAAAAGGTTTGTGGTAACGTTATCGATATTATACGCCAGCAATTTGTGTGCGTTGTGACTGTACTCTTTGCGACGAGGAGACCGAGTCGTAGCCGAATTAACGCCAACGAAACGCAAAGCCAGGTGGTTAATCAGCTAGCCTAGCATTAGCTTGCTAGCCAAGGGACGAGGTATGGATGCTAGTTTTTAGCTAGCGCATTGTTGTGCGAACGCATTCACATGGTAGGAAAATGAGCATAGCGAGGCTAGGTAGCTAGCTTTTCAACCACACGGGTGAAGTTGACATCATTATCTGGCGCTGGGCCGCTGGTGAGATAACAAATTCGCACTTTCAAAAAATATTTGACGCATTTGTTTTATTTTCACATAATGCATCATAGTCAACGTAGCCGATGTGTTAATCTAATCTTCGGCGGAGTGTGGTCTTATACGCGTGCGTGCTAGAGCTAACTAGCCTAGCGATGTCAGCTCGGCTCACTAACCTTACTTCTACACGACCGTTAGCGGCTAGCTCGGTCAGCCGGTTACACAAAGAGCGATTCGGCTCGTCTGCTCAACATTGTTTATTTTTGTCACTCTGACAGCCGACCTGGATAGCTAGCTAAGTAAGTGTTTTGGCGCAGTAGTAGCTAGCTATATTAGTCGTCGTGTATCTAGTGTTAGATAGCTAGATTTATACAATCTTGTCAAGGAACGATATGATTCAATGCTGGTGGCATTTCTTGGTTCGCAGATGAAGAGGCGAACAAAGGCTAGCTTGCATCCTATAGCCATAGTGAGCTATCCTGCTGGCTAGCCTGCATCCTAGCCATAGTGAGCTATCCTGCTGGCTAGCCTGCATCCTAGCCATAGTGAGCTATCCTGCTGGCTAGCCTGCATCCTAGCCATAGTGAGCTATCCTGCTGGCTAGCCTGCATCCTAGCCATAGTGAGCTATCCTGCTGGCTAGCCTGCATCCTAGCCATAGTGAGCTATCCTGCTGGCTAGCTTGCATCCTAGCCATAGTGAGCTATCCTGCTGGCTAGCCTGCATCCTAGCCATAGTGAGCTATCCTGCTGGCTAGCCTGCATCCTAGCCATAGTGAGCTATCCTGCTGGCTAGCTTGCATCCTAGCCATAGTGAGCTATCCTGCTGGCTAGCCTGCATCCTAGCCATAGTGAGCTATCCTGCTGGCTAGCTTGCCAGATAACCGAAAACGAAATGGACAAAGCCCGTTATCGTTGAAATTCTCTCCGGTTGTGTGAAATCGACAGCTAAATTAGCTAATCTGTCTGATTACGCGAATAATCATCAAACGCAGCCATTTTAGCATATCGTTTTCCCGGGATTTTTTTTTTGCTAGGGGGCTACCTCGCCACCACGCAGCTAGGCTAACTGGCTCACTTTAGTAACGTTATTATTAACGTTTGCCAGATAGCGTAGCCTCTCTCTCGACTTCGTGGCCGGCGCCTTTCTCAGTTTCAGTTGTGCTAGCCAGTGTTGTTGTTTTGACAGGCCTGCTACTACAGCACAGTATCCAGCTGTCACTGCATTACCTAGCTACTGCCAGATAAACAACAATGTGATTGCAGCTGCTACTCAACCAGCGTGCTGTGTTGTTGCTAAACAGATGTTATCTCGAACTACTGGGATTGGCCCTTGCGCCATGTAGATAATGGCGACCAGTCAAAGGAGCTGAATCCGCAGAAAACTGACAAATTAGCTAGCCGAATGACCAATTTGACCGTAGATAGGGAAAGTAGTTTTTTTAGAATATGGAGAGCCGATCACACCTTGCCTCAGGCCTACGTGTGGCCTCCACCGTTTCTTTGTTATGGCTGTGTTTTGACCCTTACGTGCTGATCAACGTTACTGGGACCGTTTTTGAATGTGCGTATGTGAGACTCTGTATGCGAGAGAGGTGTAAGTTGATACCGGGACAGTTCCCACTTGGATGTCTAAATTTAAACTTTTGAGGGGTGGTGGAGGGGGTTATAGTCTTACATGGCACAGCCCAGGCAAAGCTGACAGAAGCAAGGCTCCAGATATATTACTGTGTGCAGTGAATCCCCTTTGACTGTGGTCCAAAATGTATCCGAACACTGTTTACAGACATGATGGCCTACTAACCTGTCTCCTTGCTTTCTCTTCCAGATTTTTTCTATTTTGTACATACATTTTTTTGTATATACTGTATATGATGACTTCAGTGGTCGGCAACCAGGCGCGGGGTCCTCGGGACAGAGCGCTGCCCGCCACCGCCACCACACAACCCACACAGCCACAGAAACACATACAGGTGAGATGCGCACACACGCACACGTATGCATACCAACCCACACAGCCACAAAAACACATACAGGTGAGACACGCACACGTATGCATACCAACCCACACAGCCACAGAAACGCATACAGGTGAGACGCACACATGCATACCAACCCACACAGCCACAAAAAAGATATGGTGATATGCACACACATTTACAATAAATGCATGCACACCAAACCACACAGCCACAGATACAGGTGAGACACAGGCACAGACGCATACAGAAGAAACACAATCACACCGACCACACAGACGCCAATAAAGGTGAGACACCAGGGTTTTTACTTGCTCAGAATGGGTCTTTGGGGGATGATGTGCTCAATGTTTTTGGGAAACCTCAGTTTTATGCCGAGTAGCCTACCAGCATATATAGGTCTATTCTTCGCTGTCGTTCTGACTGAGCTCACTTTTCAGTCACGGGAATCTCCCGACATGACACAAAATGGATATGAAGACAAAATGTTTAAAATACTGAGAAGATTTACTAACGAAACAAGCCCACAATCACGCACACACTGGTTGGCAAGACTGTTGTGAGCTGCTAACAGAGGCTCTCCTTGGATCTAGGCCACAGCAGAACAGATCCGGCTCGCCCAGATGATCGACAAAAACGATGCAGAGTTTGACGAGGACAAGGTCAAACAGGTAAGGGCGTGCTGCTGTCCTTCGTGTTTCCCAGAGGGGGGCTTCTATGAGTTTGAATCTCCCCTCTTCATCTGTTCTGCTCTGTGTGCCCTCTGTGCCACCTCAGTAATTCTCTGTGGGCTGGTGTGCTGCGCTTGTGCCTGTTCAATCGAATCAAACTATTTATATAGCACATTTCATACACAGAGGCAGCACATTTCATACACAGAGGCAACCCAATGCACTTTGCAGAGGGGGGATGAACATGGATCCTACCCCTACATTTTCCAGAGGGAAGCAAAAAAAACATTTCACCTATTGTTACAGCTGATGGAGGTGACTGGGAAGACCCAGGACGAGTGTATCGTAGCCCTCCATGACTGCAGCGAGGACGTCAACAGAGCCATCAACTTCCTGCTGGAGAGTACCCCTGAAACAGTGAGGGTCACCGCACGCCTGTGTTCACGCACACACAGAACCACAATTTAGAACCACACTCCTGCGTGTGGCTTTCCTTCCTGAATATGGAGATGATGATGTTTACAAGTCAAGCACATAGCTGAACATTTACTCTGTGGAATATCTCACCAGCTGAATCTCCCTTTTATACAAACCCAACAGACTATCTATAACCACCATTCACCAAGGTCATGCACAGCATTTTAACACTTTCTCTCCTTATCTTTTTCTCTCCCTCTCTGCCTCATCTCTCGCACACACACGCACGCACACACTTCAACACAACTACACACACATGGCTACACTGACACTACACACGTGTGAACTAATTGTGTTGCTTCTCTGCCTCTCTCTGCCTCTGTCTCTACTTCTCTCTCTCTCCCCCTCTCTCTCCTCTTCTCTCTCTCCCCCCCTCTCTGCCTCTCTCTCCCCTTCTCTCTCTCCCCCCCCTCTGTCTCTCTCTCTCCTCTCTGCCCCCCCTTTCCCCCTCTCTCCTCCTTTCTGTCTGTCCACCCCCCTCTCTACCCCCTCTCCCTCTCTCTCCTCCTCTCTGCCCCCTTTCCCTCTCTCTCTCCTCCTCTCTGCCCCCCCTATCTCTGTCCCCCCCCCTCTCCCCCTCTCTCTCTCTCCCCCCCCCCCCCCCCCTCTGTCAGAGCTCCTGGGAGACGGTGGGGAAGAAGCGGGGCCTGGTGAAGGAGGCCGGCCCCTCTGAGATGAAGGAGACCCGGGAGAAGAGGGGCGGAGGAGAGAGGGAGGCCAGCCGCGGCCGCGGGGGCTCCAACAGGAGGGGCCGAGGGGCCAGCCGCAGCCGGGAAGGTGTGTGTTTGTTGAAATATGGGGTCGCTGTGTTCCTCCTGTCTTGGAAGAAACTGGAGAACGTGAGGAGGAAGGGTTTTGAATAGAACTGTATGCTGTACCAGGCCAGAGTTTTGGCGAGGACCTCAATAATGATGCACATCACGTGTCGCGGTGCGATACGATACTACAATTCTAAAAATACAACTTATCTTCTGTTCCCTGGGCCCAGTATTTCAAAACATTCAATCTGGATCAGAATGATCAGGATAGGATTAAATCTTAAAATTGGGTGTTTCAAACCAGGATATGTGATCCTGATCCTCCTAAATTGGGATATGGGTTTGGTAATCCAATCCTACCCAGAATCCTGATCAAATGTCGTTCTTGGGTTTTTCAAAATTCTAAGGTGGAGATTAGGATAGTTTTGAAGCAAAAAATCAGGATTATCCTGATCCCACTGGAAGGGTGGAACAAGCATGGATTCAAGGTGGATGGAGAGACGTAGGATACATAACATATATTTAATCATTCTTTTATTCAATGATTGCATATTAACATAGCCTAACACAGACCATGCCAAAACAATATCCATTCTTAATTAAATAATTAACCAATACAATATTTTCAATTAACTCAAACTCCAAGCCCTTAGAAAAATAGGTAGGTACAAGAATGTCACATCTTCACCCGAAACTGCAATGCCATCATCTTTCAGCCTCTCTTCTAAGAGGCGAATGTGAAGTTCTTCACCTCTGTTGAAGCAAGGTCAGTTTAATCTGCCCCTCAGTGAGAGATCCGTTTCTCTGCTCTCTTGTTTCTTTCCTCACCAGATCCCCGCAGCCATCTTGACTCTTGAATCAGTAGACGATGATAATGATAACATCTACATACAATCTAGCGATCATGGCACAATTGGGCTTAATGTAATATAAATAAACTCCGATGTTTTTAAAGTGCTGTGAAGCCAAGATAAATAACCTTAACTGATGTTAAGGCTTTCTGCCTTGGTTCTGTTGCGCTTTTGGAGGTTACTGCAAAGACAACCCACTATTTTCTCAAAAACTACACAATTGACTCGAGATAATTGTCCACATTTTTAACCAAAAATGAAGTTAAGGTCTTTTGCCTTTTGTAGGGTAGAATAGTTGGACCAGGGAGATGGCTATGACCAGCCCCAAATTATGTAATAATAATGCAATCTTATGCAATAATAATGCAATCTGGCCTATGTATTGTGTACTAATGCAGCTAAATGAATATGAATAATATCCTGATTTACACTTAGCAACATTTTGGCGTCTGCGTCAATGTATGACTTTGACCAGCGGAGGCCTATCCAAAGACTGCAAATCTAGATTCTGTAATCCTGATCTTGTGGATCCGAATGATCCTATCTGGAAATTCTTTGAATGACCAGGACAAAACCTACAAGATCATTTTGATCTGAGATGGCAAAAAAAAGGGATTACAAAATCTGGATCATTCTGATCCAGATCAAATGTTTTGAAATACTGCACCCTGGAGATGATCCTGAGGAATTTAATTCCATCCTTAATCTAAATGTATATATTCCCTGTCTCATACTGTTTAATTTCCTAGTGCAAAAAAAAAAAGATTTAAAAATAATAAAAAAATGTATAAGACGTGCTGAAAAATTCATAATGTGATGTATCACTGTAGAGATTTTATTGCACTGTCCTGTACGGTTGTTGTTGTGTGTGTTGATATCATCCCTCTGTTTTTCCTTCAGTGCGAGTGGAGGAGAACGGCTTTGAGCTGGGGCTCGGAGAGAGAGGGGGCGACCGAGGGCGCAGGGGGAGGGGCAGAGGTGAGGCGGCTGGACTTATCGCCATGCCATCAATCACCCAGAACACGCACTACCCAGAACACACACTACCCAGAACACACACTGCCCAGAACACACCGCCAGGCTGAGCCCCACGCCGGCCGGTCAAACCACGTCACGCGTTCAGGGCTCCAGCTTGGCAGTGGGTCTATTTGTGTCACAGGCAATTACTGCTAGTGCCACAATATGACAGGAATGTACAAGAGTGTACCCACAGCTGCTGGGCTGGGGGGGGGGGGGGGGGGGCGGTGCTAGGAGTGGGGGGGGGGCTCGAATAGGAAGAGGTGGGGAGTAGGGGAGGGGTGACGTGCACCAAAGGGAGCCATAGGCTGCGTTCCGAATCGCATACTACTACTTTTTACTACCAGTACGTACTACAGCTGCCTATGCACATGTGACATAATTTCCGCTGAGCACAGGATTGTGGGTCAGAATAGCCAGAAAAGTGTGCCGGCTTGCATACTGCAAAACACGACCGGATATAGTAGGACATCCCGGTATTTGTCATACTGCTTGTGGCATACTATGTATTGGGACATACATCAATATTTGGCATACTATATAGTATGGAAGTAGGCGATTCGTAACGCAGACATGGAGAGAAAGAGGAGGGGGGTAAAAGGGGGTGGGGCACCACCCTGTGTCGGTCAAGGGGTGTGCATGATGATTTTAGACTGAACTCTCAGAACTGTCTATTGCCGGGCTCATACAGGATTTTTGGGCCGATTTATCCCCGATTCACCCCTCCCGACAATCGGAGGAGAAATCTGTTCTGGAACGTTGGTCGGGGCCGATGATCGGCCCTGATGATCTTGTAATGTGAGGGGTTTAGAGATCTAATCTTATACCTCCCGATCATCTCGCAGGCCCATCGGGGCGGCCCCGATAATATCAAACATGTTTGATATTTAGATGATTTCGTCACTGCTTCACAAGCGAGGGGCAGTGGTTCACTCCCTTGGGCACGATCATATCCTGTAGTGTGTGATGAGCTGTTATTTTTCAATCTTGTAGTGTGTGCTTCTTTGAGATTAGCGAGAAGAACATCAGATAAGATTCTGCTTATGCGCGTGATGCAAAACGATTTTGAAAGCGGTTAAGATTTTAAATATCCTGTAGTGCGAGTCCGGCCTGACTGCTGTGAGAGAGAGAGGGGGTGGGGGGGGCAGGAAGTAAGATGGCCGACGTCAGCGTTGCATGGAGGTCAGATGCGTGTGATATCAGACATCGTGGGTGTCACAGCTGTGTGTGTGTGTGTAACAGCAGACATCAAATGGTTGTGTGTCGCAGCAAATGGTTGTGTGCGTGTCCTAGCAGAGATCAAATGTGTGTGTGTGTCTCACAGTAGACATCAAATGGTTGTGTGTGTTTCAGACATCAAATGATTGTGCCAAATGGGTGTTTGTGTGTGTGTTTGTCTACAGGGTCAGGAGTTCGGGGCAGAGGAAGAGCAGCTGGTGTTAATAGGTTCTCCTCCCAGGGGATGGGGTGAGTAGTACCTTAGAACCACGCTCCTATCAGAACCACAATTTAGAACCACACTCCTGCGTGTGGCTTTCCTTCCTGAATATGGAGATGATGATGTTTACAAGTCAAGCACATAGCTGAACATTTACTCTGTGGAATATCTCACCAGCTGAATCTCCCTTTTATACAAACCCAACAGACTATCTATAACCACCATTCACCAAGGTCATGCACAGCATTGTAACTCTCTCTCCTTTTTTTCTCTCCCTCTCTTCCTCATCTCTGCCTCTCTCTCTCTCTCTATCCTCCCACTCTTATCCCTGTCCTCTTAATCCTCCTCTCTCTCTTTCCACCTCCCTCCCTCCTTCCTTCCTCCTCCTCCCTCTCTCAGGACCTTCAACCCGGCAGACTACTCTGCCAACTCTGCAGGAGCTCGCCAGGAGACCTGGGACACAGATGGCAACGAGACTGGAGAAGGAACAGGTGTGTGTGTGTTGTGTAGTACAGCGTATAGCCTATACTGTGTTTGTGTTTGCATGGTGCCGTGTGTGTTTATGATGGGACGGCTGTTGCTCAGGAGGTAGTGGGTCATCCGGTGATGGTAGGGTCGGCGGTTCGAATCCCGCCATTTTTCCACATGTCGAAGTGTCCTTGGGCACTGAACCCCAAATTGCCCTGAATGAGCAGGTTAGCACCTTGCATGGCACCTGCCACCATTGGTGTGTGAAACACACACGGGCATCTGTCTTGCCTATCTTTTCACTGCGGCGTCGAGATTTTAGGGGATTATTACTTTGATAAGTGTCGCAATTAATCTGCCGCCCACATGCATGCCAAACCATGTGGGGCGATCCACTAAGCTCCGTTACACCACAATTGGATGGATAGATAAATGTTATTGCAGACACACGGCCATATAAAAAATAAAACGATACAATACAGAGTTAGACAAGTCGTATAGTCGGTTACAAAACCACCGTGTAGTCGTCAGTGAAAATAGTTGCTGCACATCCCTAGAGTGTGTGGTGTGAATGTGCTGACTTGACCCCCCCCCTCCCCCTCCTCTCTCAGGAACATGGAGAGGCAATCTGGAGGACTGGGCTGCAGAGGACTGGAATGAAGATGTGAGTGCTCAGACACTACTGATTTAATATGGCTGTTCTCTCCTCTCTCTCTCTCTCTCTCTCACTCACTCACTCACTGGCGGGCCAAAGATGGGCAGCAACTCTGTCCCCCCCCCCCCCCCCCCCATCTCCCTCTCTCTCTCCAGAGAAGACTCATCTTTCCTTATTTATTCCACAGCTGTCTGAGACCAAAGTGTTCACTGCCTCTGCTCCCACAAACCAAATCACACCTGGACACAAGTAAGAACTGGAACGCTCTTACACACACACACAGCAGGAGTATAATCAGTGTGTTTGCTGACCCCGGGTCTCTCCCCCCCCCCCCCCTCCAGTGTGGACCTGTCCTCCCTGCTTCCCAAGGTGGGCGGTCCGGCGGGCGTGGACGCCGAGCTGGGCGGTCTGGACCCGTCCTCTGACGGCCTGGCCCAGAGCCTGGTGTTCACCAACTCCCACCACAACGGACGCACGGCCACACACAGCTACGCGCACGCCGCCGCCAACAGCTACGCGCACGCTGCTGCCGCCTCCTCCTCCTCCTCCTACGCACACGCAGCCCTGGTGAGAGATGCCTGCGCACACACACACACACTTTCTCACACATAAGCATTCTCTCACACACTCACTTTCTCTCTCTCTCTCACATTTCACACACACTCTCCACCTCTCTTCTCTCACGCCCACCCAAACACACACACACCTGTCTTATCACACACGTCTGACTACCCTCCGTCTCCCTCCCGCCAGTCCTCGGTCCTGGGTTCTGGTTTCGGCTCTCTGAGCGCGCCCAAGCCCGCCCCCTCTGACATCAGGATACCGGAGCAGCTCAACGGGCCCCGCCTCCCACTACGGGCCAGTCAGCCGCTGGTCACCGCCGGCAACGCCGCCGTTAAGGAATCTGGCCCGCCCGCCGTTCCAAGCTCCGCCCCCATTTTGTCCAGCGAAGTCAAGAGAGTGGAGAACTGCCCTGCTGCGCCCTCTCACTGTGAGTTGGTTACTCTCGCTCTCTCGCTCTCTCTCTCTCTCTCTCTCTCCCTCTCTCTCTCTCTCCCAGCACATGGCCAGGTAAACAGCCCATGCAAACTTACCTCCCCCACACTCCACACCTCTCACTCACTCAGTGAAAACTCTCACGTACGTACACACACGCACGTTAAATAACCCCCCTTCATGTCCTCCTCCCTTAGAGACTCCACACCTCACTCTCTAACACACGTACACACATTCTCTCTCTCTAACACACACACTAAATAACCCTGCTTGATGTCGTCCTCCCCCAGTAGATCTGAAGATGCAGCCGGAGCCGTCGGCCGTGCTCAGCCAGCTGGCCCAGAGACATCAGCAGCATATCTCTCTGCCCTCCGCCATCGACCCCCTGCCCCCCGCCCAGGTCCCCATCCCCCCGGGCCACGAGTCCTCGCTGGCCCCTCCCCGCGACGGACCCTCCCCGGCGGACATCCCCACAGCGGAGGCCCCCCAGAGGCAGCTGAAGACCCAGAGACGCAGGGTGGCGCCCCCCTCCAAGGTGAGACTCAGTGTTAGCATGCTGACTGGACTGCGCCAATGGATTGGAGTTTGACGGTAGTTAAAGTGCACAAAAATCTGACTTATATCCGTTGTGGTTCTTGATCTCGGCGCACAACACTAAACTGTACGTAAACGTTCATAACATTACCTACAACATAAAAGCAGAATCAGCAAAATACAAAATGTACACATCAGGGTAGGAATTAGGGGCAAGGCCATTTGGCCTTCAGTGTTGCTCTTTTTGTTTTAGGGCACAAAAGCCATTGAGTGAAAATAAGAGTACGAGTATGTATGTGTATTATAAATAATATTTTTGGTTAGGCCTACTACTGTGTTTGACAAGGACTTAGGGACATTGAAACCATACACCCAGGCCTTCAGCAAGCTCACAGGCTTCTCTCGTCTTGTCTCTTTCTATTCTCCCTCCCTCCTCTCTCTCTCTCTCTCTCTCTCTCTCTCTCTCGTTTATGGACATGCTGACTATTTTTCTGATCCGAGTTGTCTGATCTGGAGTGTCTGATCATGCCGTTTTTAGTAGTTCTGAGAAGCTGATTACCATGAAAACATTGAAGGGACAGTGAAAAACGGTGATTGAACCCTCGTTTCAGCCACTGTTGGAGACGCTAATTCTCTCTCTTTGGTCTCTTTCTCTCTCTTCCGCTCGCTCTATCCCCCTCTCCCCCAGATTCCGTCTTCGGCGGTGGAGATGCCGGGTTCCGCGGACGTGTCTGGTCTGAATGTCCAGTTCGGCGCACTGGACTTCGGTTCGGAGCCCGGCGTGGGCGTGGCCGACCTGGGCCAGGCGGAGCCTGTCCGGGAACAGGCCCCGCCCCCTGCCCCAGTGCCCGCCTCCATACCCGTACAGCAGCCTCCGAGCAGCCTGTTCTCCAAACCTGGACCTGTCAGGTGTGTGTGTGTGTGAGACGTAGTGTGATTCTGAGCGTTACTGTGTGTGTTTGTGAAGGGGAATTTGACCAATGTGGTATTTGGTCAAGTTTACTCCAACCTGCTGTTTATTACATGGTTTTGGTTGTCGGCGTAGTCGACCTAATTTGACCGATGGTGGTGTTTGTGTTTGTTGTTCCAGTGAGCCTCTGGGCAGCATGCCCTCCCTTCCCCCGGCCGTGTCCGACCCCAGCTTCCCCTCCCCGTCTCTGGGCCTGCCCAGCGCCACGCCCTCCCCCTCCCTGGGGCTCCCCAGCGCTGCCCCCCCGGCCCCTTCCTCCGCCCCAGCCTCCCAGGCCAGCGTGCCCAGGAGCCTGCCCCCCCACCTGGGCTTCCCCCAGAGCAAAGACGCCCCCCCGACTGGAGCTCTCACGGTGAGCACCCCTGGTCACACTGCAAAATACAGCAGCTCCTTAGTTATGCAGTAAGGTTAGAGTACTCTGATAGCTGATTGGCTGTGCTGGGTGTCGCGTTTGAATAATCTGATATTTGATTGGCTGTCCTGTGTGCGGCGTTTGAGTGATCTGTTATCTGATTGGTTGTCTGATTGGTTGTATTTATTTTTTTCTCAGAATGGCTTTAGCGGCGTGAGGACACAGAGTGCACAGGATGGTAAGTACTTATGATGCCTTGGGCCTTTATTTGGATTTGGACAGTTGAATAGGAAAGTAAGGGACCTGTATTCCCTACTTTATAACATGACCATCTGACATTGTAAACTTAAGTGTCTGATGTTGACTGCATTTTAGTAGCGTCTGACGTCAATGTTTGAATTCAGTTGAGTTCATTTCAGGGAGATTGATTATGCTTCTCTCTCCCACACTCCCCTCCCTCCCTCCAGCCGCGTCGTCAACCTCCCGGACCCCCAACCCCGAGTCACAGGTCATGGCCAGCGACAGTGGCCTCGCCCACCACGTTCCTTCCCCCGTCCCCACGCCCTCACACTCCGCCCCTCTGCCCTCCCTCAGGTGAGCTGTCCACGTCTCACGTCGTAGATCACACTCGGATTCTTCATCTCTCTCCCTCCCGGTCTCTGCATCTGCCTCTGTTTTATACCTCTTCTGTCAATACCTCTCTCTCTCCCCATCTCTCTCTCTCTCTCCCCATCTCTCTCTCTCCCCATCTCTCTCTCTCTCTCTCTCCCCATCTCTCTCTCTCTCCCCATCTCTCTCTCTCTCCCCATCTCTCTCTCTCTCTCTCTCTCTCTCTCCCCATCTCTCTCTCTCTCCCCATCTCTCTCTCTCTCTCTCTCCCCCCCAAATGTAAAAGCTGTGGAGATAATGATGGTTTACAAGCACATAGCTGAACCTTCCTGTGGAACATTACATTGTCTGAGTCTACCTTCTGCACCAACTCACCACCTCTGCTAGGCCACTGTTCACTAGTCTACCCTCCTGATGACATCACTGTTCTCTCCCTTCCTTCCCACCCCTCCAGTCATGTGACCAGCAGCCACTCGGCACCGTCTGCTCTCTCTACAAGCTCCGCCCTCACCGTAAGTTGGATACATCTATTTGTCATTCAGCGTTTGCTGATACAGGGAGTCATACTGAGGACAACTCCTCTTGCAGATGACCCTTGTTTTACAAAATGTAGGCCATATACTGTACACATCAAGCTGCTGAAATATTCCAATATTTATCTAGGCTAGTCAGTTAAAAACGTGTATTATATACAAAAACGTCAGAGTAATCTGATAATGAGTTCTTAACATCAATCAACTGAAACGCCTTATTCATCAGTATATAGATGATTTAGTAGTATGCAGATATCTTAGTGGTATGATGTAGTAGTATGTAGACGTATACTAGTGTCGATATTATTATGGCATAGTATATAGATATCTTGGTCAATTCGGTAGACGTATTAATAGTATGTCAAAGTTGCTAGACATATTAGTAGTGTAGTAGTCAGTAGAAATCTTAGTAGTGTATATATATAGTAGTATGTGTGTGTATATAGTATAGTAGTATGTAGACATCTTGGTTGTACTCGGTAGAGGTCTAATCCTGATATCTGGCTTGTCTGTCTTTCTGAGATCAGCTCACTACCATGGAAACACTGACATATTTACTCTGGTTCCAGCTAGTTTTAGAGGCTAATTCTCTCTCTCCCCCCCCTCTCTCTCTCTCTCTCCCCCCCCCCCCTCTCCCCCAGATGGTCACAGAGGAGTGTGTTAGCAGCAGTACCAGTAGTAGTGCTGGTCTGAGCAGCAGCGCTGGGCTCCATGCAGCCTTCTCCTCCAGCCCGGTCGTCATGGCCAGCTCTGCTCCAATCAGCTCCTCCGCCAATGGGATGCACATGAACGCCGGCGCCCCGGGCCTCTCCGCCAACGGCAACGCCGGGCGCACCGGTCCCCTGCTCGCCGCCACGTCCGGTAGGTCACCACCGCAGCGGCGTTCACGGGTCATTCACGCAGGCCTTGGCTGGACTGATTGGATCGTGTGTTTTTTTTCCGCTGTTTGGACACAAGTCAGCCACAGCTAGTGTTGTCTGTTTATTTTTGTTTTTTAGTTTAGTACATTTGTATTAATTTTTAGTTGGGACTTGAAGATTTGTCATTTTGATCTCTCTCACCAGGTAAAGCCCCTCCCAACCTTGCCCAGGGAGTGCCCCCCCTGCTGGCCAATCAGTACATCATGGGTCCAGGAGGTCTGCTGCCCGCCTACCCGGTAACTAGCCGCCTCACTCTGGCGCTGTCTGGTCCACTGTTGCTCAGTCCAGTCTCTGTACTGTCCAGTCCTTCCCCTCTCTGAGGCAGAGCCAGGATGCTAGCTAGGACTGGTGGTGTGCAGATATGAAATGCATTCCCCATCCAGTCCTACACCCTCTTAGTAATACACTTGTTAGTTCCTTTCTGTTGCACCCTTGAGAGCACAGCTCATGTCAGATCAGATCAAACTTTGTAGAGCGCATTTCATACATAGAGGCATCACAATGCGCTTCACAGAGAGCAAAGGGGGGATGGACATGGGTCCGACCCCTACATTTTCCACAGGGAAGCAAAAAATCAGTTCACCCAAGGGGTCAGAACCTCATCTGTCTCTGGTTCCGTCTGTGTGGTTCCGTCTGTGTGGTTCCGTCTGTGGTTCCGTCTCTGTAACCCCGTTTACACCTTGCATTAAAATGCGTCTCGTATTAAAATGCGTCTCGTATTGAGATTGTACCTAGATAATGATTTAGCCTGATTACATTTACGCCTGGCATTAATAAGCATTTCGATTAGCTTCAACCCGATCCGTTTGAGATCCGATCGACACTGTCCAGCTGACAATCGAACGTCACATCCTGTTTGCGCTTGAATATTTTCGTCCGACCAAATTGAGAGTAGACACTTTTGTCTCGTCTGGACTCCCAACCTTGACCAGGATCCATTTTAATGCTTTCTTGCTAGCTGCCATGGAAGCCTGCTCCTTGCTGGTCTGTAACCGGCGCGTTCCAACGGCTACGTATTTCCGCCCACGTTGTTGATATGTGGATTAAAAACGCATTTCCATTTACACTTATATTAAATGTGGTCGAAATGCGTCCCTGACCACCTCCGGAGGTGGTTTGGCCGATCGGATCGCAATCCGTCCTCAAAACGTTTCGGGCGCATTTACACCTGTAATTTCATGTGGTTTAGCATGATCAGCAATCTGATCACCAAAAACGCATTTTAATGCAAGGTGTAAACGGGGTCTGTGGTTCTGTTTCTGCAGTTCTGTTGTGGTTTGTGACCCCTCTTGTCTCCACAGCAGATCTACGGATATGAGGACCTGCAGATGCTGCAGTCCCGCCTGCCAATGGTGAGTCTCACACACACACACACACACAGACACACACACACAGATTTGTTGTTTTTGTGTGTTATTGGTGTCTCTAACCCTCTTTGTGCTTCCTGCAGGACTACTATGGTGTCACGTTCCCCGGTACCGCGGCAACCATGCCTGGTAGAGATGGCCTAGCCAACAACCCCTACTCCGGTAACTACGGCAGCCCTCCCACCAACTTAAACTTGAATATCGTATAATTGATTTTTAGACTTCCCTCGACTGACACTTTCCTCTTATCCTCTGTTTCCCTGTCTCTCTCTCTCTCTCTTTATTTCTCTCCCTCTCTCTCTCTCTCTCTCTGTGTCCATCATCTCACTTTCCTCCATCCTCCTTCCACCCACCCCCCCCCCCCCCCCAGGCGAGGCCACCAAGTTCGGCAGGGCTGACGCCTCGTCCCCGGCGCCCCCCACCAGTCTGTCCGGCGGCCCCCCCTCCCAGCAGCAGCAGGGCCCCCCCCAGGGCGGAGGGCAGGCCCAGAGCCAGCAGGCCCAGAACCAACAGCAGACCCAGAACCAGGCCTTCCTCAACCCCCCGCTGCCCCCGGGCTATGGCTACACGGGGCTGCCCTACTACGCCGGCATGCCCGGGGTGCCCTCCGCCTTCCAGTACGGTCCCACCGTCTTCGTGCCTCCGGCCTCGGCCAAGCAGCCCGCCATGGGCCTGGGCAACCCCTCCAGCCAGTACCACCAGCAGCACCAGCCCAGCTACGGACAGCACGCCTACACAACAGGTGAGGGGAGGGGGTGAGGGTGTTTGTGTCCGTCCCCTGTCATGCGTGTGTTTTGTCAGTCTTCTGTCGTGTGTGTGTGTGGTGGCTTTTGTGTCCGTCTTCGTTCGTGTGCGTGTTGGGTTTTGTCTGACTGTTGAGTTTTGCGTTTGTCTTGTTTGGTGTGTGCGGTCGGTGGTGTGTGTGTGTGTTTGGAGAGAGAGTCCAGGTTACCAGAGGGAGAGCTGCTTGTTACTGCATGGCCTCCTGCTGCAGCCACTGTTCACCTGCTACACCGCTGCTGCTGCAGCCATCTGACTGCTGCTCTCTCTACCCTCTCTCTCTCTCTCTACCTCTCTCTACCTCTCTCTCACTCTCTCTCTCTACCCTGTCTCTCTCTCTCCCTCTCCCTCCATCTATCCCTGTCTCTCTATCCCTGTCTCTCCCTCTATCCCTGTCTCTCTATCCCTGTCTCTCCCTCTATCACTTTCTGTCTATCCCTGTCTCTCTCTCTATCCCTCTCTCACTCCCTCTCACTCTCTCTCTACCCCTTCTCTATCCCTCTCTCACTCTCTCTACCCCTTCTCTATCCCTCTCTCCCTCCATCCCTCTCTCCCTCCATCCCTCTCTTCCTCCCCTGTTATCTTTCTCTCCCCATCCTGTCCCCTCTTCTTTTCTTCTCTCTCCGTCTCTCTCTCTGCTTTCTCTCCTCCCCTCTGTCCCTCACACTCTCCTATCCCCTGTTCCTGTCCTCCCTCTGTCTCTCATCTCCTCCTCCTCCTCTTCCTCCTCCTCCTCCTCCTCTCTCTCCCAGCCTTTGATGACCTGTCGCAGGGCCACGCGGGGGACTACAGTAAGGGAGGGTACGGAGGCTCTGGCCAATCACAGGCCAAGTCAGCAGGCGGCGGCCCAGGGAAAGGTACACGCCCCCCCCCCCCCCCCCCCCTCTTCACCCCGCCCCCCTCTCCATCGCCACCGCTGTCGCCACCAGTTTCTCCCACCTCCACCATCTCCCCCTCCACCCCGCTCTCTCACCCCCTCCACCCCTCACCGTCTGCTGCTGTCCAACGGAGGAATAACACTTATTAGCGAACTACTCCTTTACCTCCCCCCCTCACTGCTGGTTTCAACTGCATGCCAACAAACTGATGTTACTTCTCCCTCGCTCCCTCTCCCTCCCTCCCTCTCTCTCTCTGTCTGTCTGTCTCTCTCTCCCTCTCTCTTTCTCTCTCCCCCCCCAGCTCCAGGTCTATCAGGCTCGGGGAACAGTGGAGGAGTGCCAGACATGGGAGCGTCCATCTACAGCAAGACCCAGGTCAGTCAGTCTGCTGCTCCCCTACTGTGGTCAAACAGAGACCCGCAGCGGTCACTGCTGGTCCCAGACTCTTGCTAGTACTTGCTAGACGTCGTGTCCTACTGTCCCTCTGAAGGCGCGGTCATACTGCCAGGCGTTGTTGATTCTCTGATCAGACATCACTGGATAGGTGAAAGCACTTGCTCTACATGGCTGTTAAAGGTGCAGTATGAGGTTTGTGATTTCCTGTTTAAACTTAAAGAAAGAAAAAAAACATTTTGAAAAATGCAACCGACAAAATCCCCACCCCCCTCCCTTCAGGCCTCCCTCCAAAGCCCCTCCTCCAAACTGGAGGAAAACAAATAACACTAGGTAGGTTGACAGGCAGGTAGACCATCCAATCATTTAAAGTTGGCAACTCAAAATGATTGGACGCACTTATTACAGTCCTGCGACTTCCACAGTTTACGTATTGATTTAATTGTATTGCCACAGTATTTATTGATTGCTCTCGGGGTGTAATGAGAATTGCAAAAAAAAAAAAAGTGCTTCTTAGCCAAACTGCATACTGCACCTTTAATCTCTAACCTTTAACCAATCCAGTCATATCAGATCTGTGATTGTCCAGGGAAGGAAGTTATTAATGTTAAAACGTGACCTAAGAATTATACCTGCTCATGGACCTCCCATCCTCCTCCTGCTCAATTTCTCATCTGCGCCTCTCTCTCCCTCTGCCAGTCGTTTGACAAGCAGGGCTTCCACACGGGCACGCCCCCTCCCTTCAGCCTGCCCTCGGCCCTGGGAGGCGCTGGGGGCGCCCCCGGCTACGCCCCCGCCCCCTTCCTGCACATCCTGCCCCCCCACCAGCAGCCACACTCCCAGATGCTGCACCACCACCTTGCCCAGGACGGACAGGTACGAGAAACACACACACACACACACACAGGGTATTGTATATAGACATGAATGACATCTAAGACAATTTTCTGCCACAAGTTTTCTGAATTAATGCATGCAATAGATGCATGTGTGCATGTATACCCACAGTGTGCCACACATGCACGCATACAATGATATACAACACTGAAGCATTGCGATGGGAACTGGACTTTCTATTGTCAAATCCCCTCTTGTGTGCTCTGTCTCCCCCTGCAGGGCGGTCCAGGACAGCGCAGCCAGTCCAGCAGCATGCAGCAGAAGAGCCAGGGCAACAAGTCCAGCTATGGCAGCTCCCCCTACTGGGCTAATTGAGGAACTGCACCATGGGGCACCCTCGCCTCTCCACCCCCCATTCTAAAGGCTCCGTGTGTGTATGTATGTATGTATGTGTGTGTGTGTGTGTGTGTGTGTGTGTGCGTGCGCGCGTGTGAAGATAAAGAACACACTACCCAAACAACGCCCCCCACCCCCACCCACCCCCTCATCCAAAGTCCTCATTGACCTTTTGGTTCTGTTTTCCCCTTTTCAAATTGGTTGTACATGTAAGATATTTATGTATGTATTTATATATATACTGTATATGTAATAGTAGAACATGAAATGTGGTTGCTGCATTTTATTTTTGAAGGACGTTTTTTTGTTTACTATTTTCAAAACTGCAGGAAAGACGTTACAAAGATAATACAAAGGAACAGTGATCCAGGAAAACTTCTCTTTCTATCCCATTCTCTCTTTTTCTTCCTATCCCTCTTTCTCTCTCTCTCTCTCTCTCCCGAGAGGGACAACAAACAATAAAAGCTGGCAAAGCAGAGCCTGAGCACTGAGTGTGTGAGGACATCCCAGATGGGGGGGGTTGTCTATATGAGCTAACTGCATCCGTCTCCTTTTTTTTATACGCCCCACCCAGCCCCACTCCTGGTCGGTTCGATCCTCTTTCAAAACTTACGTTTTTGTAGCCCTAGGATTCCTACCTTCCCTCCATCAATTCTCCTGTTTTGTTTCTGCAAGTGGCGTGGGGGTGGGTTAGGGTTAGCCCTCCCCTCCCTCAGACTGGCCCATTCAAATTTTATATTTTAATTTAATTTTAACCCTTGTTTCCCTCTAAATAAAAGTTCTGAGCAGTTGGCATGGTTGTTTCGTCTGAGTTTTTCCTTTGTTTCATGCTATAGCAGGATTTTTCAGAGGATGAGAATCTACCGTGATGGTTACTAATCACCCATCATGTTCAAGGGGGGTTGGGGCCGGGTGGTTGGTAGGGGGGGGAGACGTCTAGAGAAATGTTTATTTTGAAGCACACGATGACACTGGACACACAGAAACATAAACACCATGCAACACATCGTCACACCACTAGAGGGCACCAACAGTCCTTCACTTCCACTAGCCACGCTCTGGATGTATATTGACGTACTGTTATTCCGTTTCTCTAAGGCATGGGTTCCCAAACTCCATCAATGTGGGCCTCCCCTCTGAAAACAGTGACACACCCGCGCCCCCCCAAATTTGTCCATTACACAGCCAAGTTAGCTCGGTGGCACCTGCTGCTAGTTAATGTTATGACGTTTTCGCACAATACATTCACGCCTGCGGGGGGAGGCGCTCTGCACTATCCACAAATGTAGTAGGCCTATACATCTCTCCCTTTATTTATTTCGTTCTTCTGACCATCACGTTTCATTCATAAAAGCCATATACTTTAAAATAAAACACAAAAAACATGCTTTTCCTTCCTTTTTTTCTAACCATCCCTCCGCGCCTCCCCAGGGGAGGCCCGCCTCACAGTTTGGGAATGCCTGCTCTAAGGTCATTCAGACCGTCCCACAAGCAAAACAAGTGAATGTAGGCTATGGTAGAATCTTTCTTTACACCAACCACACTGCCTATTACTGTAGGCTGTGTGGCTACTCTGATAGCGATGGGGCTCATTCTGGCGGAGGCCAGTTGATGGAGAGAAGGAGGATGGAGGGAATGTCAAAAGAAAGTTTGAAAGGGGGGGAGGGTGAGTGGCAGGTGCTATTATGGCTGACCACAGAGGTCTAACAGCTCTGGGATCAAAGTTCAACGTGAAGTTGAGAGGTCAAATCTAGCCCTGAGAAGGCCACCCAGAGAGGGAGTGGGGTGGAGGGGGGGGTGAACGGATAGTGATATGGGGTAGTGTAGTCGCCCAGCCTGTGTGAGATTGATCTGCATGTGTTTGTGTGTGAAAGAGAGATGGCTGGATGAAGAAGGTTGAGGAGGCGCCATGTCTTACCAGGCCCCACACGGACGCAAAAGCCTCACGGGACCCTATGTATCGCATAGCCCGTTATTAATAAGTTAAAAACGAATCTACTTAATTTCAAAATGAATTGCCACATCAGCTGAAGTTCATTGTCGGACACTGCCACATCTCAGTGAAACGGAAGGAGCCAGCGCTGCTCTCTCTAAGGAGTCGGCTTCAGCGTGGGAGGATGTTTTGATTGTAGGCTAGCTCCGCATCTCCAACAATTCGCTGATGAGGAGATGGAATTCACTCAGGAATGCTTGATGTTTGTTGTCACTTGTGACCGCTCTTGACAAAGACGTTTTGTCGGGGGGGGTTCACTCGGTTCAGCGCGGAGTGGGCTGCTGGGCTGTCACGCGGGGGACCTCCCCCGGGCCCCCCAGCAGAGAGAGCGCGCGGTGAATGGCGGGCTCGTGAGCTGGGTAGTTGATTTCGCACTCAAATCATTGCCCGCTTTTTTTTTTCCTCCTTTCAAATGCTTTCAATTACAGGGTCTTCCTCGCGATGAATGGCAAGCGGTCACGGGGTGTTTCTCGTTCCTTTCATCTGGTCCTGGAGGACCGTGAGATATTCTTGTTCCCCGCTTGTTGTTAGGTTTGACGGCGAGGTCTATTCACCGAGAAATTGGCCGCAATTAGAACAATTATGCTGATTCGCACTTGTGTTCGAGCCGAGCTGAGGCGCGGAACAGAGAGATTCGCTGGGCGCGCCGGTCCCTGGATCACTGCGGGGTTACTCCGGGCAACTGCTAGGAAAACAAAAACCCACCAATCAACAAATAAATAAATACCCCACCGCCCGTTTCTAAAGATAGGCTATTCGATTTACTATCGTGACAAGTGTGCTGGAATGTGAGGTGGTCCCGCAGATTACATCTAAATTGTATTTGTCAACTCAACGCACTTGAAAATGAGGTGAAAACCTCAATGTGATCTTTTGAGTTTAAATAAAGGCTACTAACTAACTAAGTAAGTAAGTAGCCTACCCCCCCCCCCCCCCAGGATTAGGCTGTATAAATAAGTGAGATGCCAGATTATCTGAAAGTAGCCTATAGGCATGTTAGTTTAGAGAATTTTGTTGCAGATTGTTGTTTGTGCGTGCAGATTGCCACAGCTACCATATAGGCTATAATTTAAGATCAGTTTGACTTATAGCGAGTGTTTCTAGTATCCCTCTCTTGCTTTAAGAGTGAAGAGTTGAATACATTTAGGCTATACTCGCACATAAAGTTGCCCTGTACACAGTCGTATATGCTCAGTTCATCCACGGTGCTACAGGAATAGGAAGGAGCAGGAATAACAAAGCGAAACGCGTTGTTCGCATGTTGTCTACTAGTAAAGCAGCAAAAACCACCCCACGTAGTCGCGCTGGATCCTTTCATCTTTTTGACATTTATACTCGTATAATATACCGTTTATAGCCTACTGTTCTTACTTTATTCTCATTAGATACCATTCATTGCCTACTTAATCTATTTGATATATTTGTATTATTATTAGGCCTAGTAGGCCTACTAATAAACCCATTTTAACTAGGTCTACATATTATGCCCAGGGGTTAAATAGGGATTTATGATGTGCGGGAGGGGGGGGGGGGGGGGGGGGGTTTGGCGCGGTTGGCAAGGGTGCATGCAGTGGCAGCAGTGATGGTGGGGCTTAATACTGCTTCAGAAATAACAAATATCAAGCCTTTAATGATCTATCTTTAGAGATTAAATGGCCTGTCTGTCCTCTTGTCTGTCAGTCTACCCTCTCTGTCTGTTACTCTGTCCTCCTGTCAGTCAGTCTGCCCTCTGTCTGTTAGGCTAGTCTGTCTTCCTGTCTGTCAGTCTCCTGATTATGGTTATGGGGGGGTGTCTGTAGGACCCCGTCCCATCGCCGCTTGCGGTTATATTCTTTCCTGTAACATTTGATCTGAGACAGAATAATATAGGCTTCATCTCTGCGAGAATAACGGAGATATCCAACAAGTAGGCTGTGCGCTGCCTTTAAGACCCAGCGGAGCGCGGGCAGCCCAGCGGGTTAGTTGTTTCTCGAGTGTGGAGTGTGTGGCTAGCTAGTTATTTGGGGGGAGGCGCTGTAGCCATTTCGCCACATTAAGGACCGAGGAGAAGCTACACCGAGTCCTGGAGAAAATAAACCACCCCTCAGCCCTGTGTACAGACTACCCCCCCTCCCTCGGAAACTTCGAACTCCATGCACAGCACGCGGAGGAGACAGACCGGGACCGTGTAACGTTAACGGGGTTTTCGGGCTTTTTTTTTTAATTCAGTTTTTCTTTTTTTTTCTTTGCGTGCATGTGGAGGTTGAACGAACAGTTGTGTGAGAATCCTGCTTGCTGTGCAGCCAGCGAGACGAGAAGTTTGCTTGTTTGCCTAGCAGTCGGCGGAGGGAGAAGCGGGAGGCTCGCGGGGTAAAAAGTGGGTGAAGATGATCTGGAACGGCTTGATGTGCGTCCTCGCGCTCTTGCTCGGTTTTACGCCTCCCCCGTGCAAAGCTCGGATTTACACCAACCATTGGGCCGTACGGATACACGGGGGATCGGACTTGGCTGATCGGATAGCGGACAAATATGGCTATAAAAACATGGGACAGGTAGGTTGCAGATTTTTTTTTTTATTATCAAAGTTTCCCCATCTCCACGTTTGGCTCGTTTGTTAAGTAGAAGAGCCCGTTTCGATGTGGCACAACACTTGTGTCCCCCGCTACACACACACATATAGCCTACACTGTACGTAAACTTTTATGTTAATATGAAAAAGTGACCCCCGGGCTACGTTGTCAGTCCGAAGTTCATACGTCAAGGTTACCCTCCCGGGGCCACCGGAGAGAGCCCACCCCCTTTGCCCAGAACGAACCCGGTAGCTCCCTGGTCTGTGTCTCCCTCGGTATGCAGTGGTGCGGTGTCCCGGCCCGGCCGGCAGCCCCGGGACAGACCGCAGGGAGGAACAAAGGCAGAGCAGTGC
This sequence comes from Borostomias antarcticus, assembly GCF_949987555.1. Taxonomy (NCBI): domain Eukaryota; kingdom Metazoa; phylum Chordata; class Actinopteri; order Stomiiformes; family Stomiidae; genus Borostomias; species Borostomias antarcticus. The sequence continues at coordinate 7,300,520 of NC_140239.1, read as the reverse complement.
CGTGTAGTGATTACAGGACGGCGGTAGGCTACAACAGGTGCCCCGGCAGTTCAGAAGAGGGTTCTGACATTGTGTGTGTGTGTGTGTCTGTGTGTGTGTGTGTCCACACAATAATAACCACTTCAACCCTCCCTCGCCGTATTGGCTCAGTCACTGTTGTTGTAGCCCGGTGAACATAACACTTATTAGACTTCGCTTAGGCCGCTTAGTAAATCTGTAGATTAATTTACGAATGAGTGATTAAGCTTTTAATAAGATGGATGATTATTGCCATCTGAAAGAGCGTCGCGATGGCCTAAAGACCTAGACTAGAGGAATATGCTCCTTTAGAGCTACAGCCTCCACGGATGTTCTCCTGCCGAGGTCACGTCACGTCACGCCAACCGAGGAACGTTCGGATGTCACCAGCTCTCCTGTCCTCCGGTGCTGTCCAGTAGCAACGATCCACAGGGATCTCTCTTTCTTTTTCTTTCTTTCTCTCTCTTTTCTCTTCCCATGTGTCTCTTTTTGTCCCTGTCTGTCTGATTCTCATCCTGTGTCTCCCCCCCCTCCTCGTCTCTCTGTTGCCGGGGGTCCTCCAAGGGGCTGTGAGGAGGCGGCGACTCTCTGGGTTCCCCCTCAGCGATGATGTCATCTTGTTGTTCCTGGGTTGTTTTGGTGAACAGGGGCCTGAGCATGTTCGAGGGGGGGGGGGGGGGGGTGAGTAGTTGTGGTAGGAGGACACCACCTGCGTACCAGTATACCACTACTGGGTGGGCCACCGGCATACCAGTATACTAGTATGGTGTCACCACCAGTAGACCAGTAGACCAGTCCCGGCTGGGCCACCAGGAGCGGAGTCTGTTGTCAGGCTGAGGACGCCCTCCTCTATATGGAACAATGGGAGGCTGACACTGTGACAGGTTGGAATGGGGTGGCCTAGTCAACAGCTATAGAACTCCCCCCCCCCCCCCCAACCCCCCTTCCTCTAGAGATTCAGCCCTAATAGCCCCATTTACCCCCACCACCCTATTTTACGGGTATGAATGTGTAGCACCCCCCCTTAGGAATGTCCCTGGGTGCCCCCCCCCCCCCCCTCCTCAGTTCCAGCCTGATTTCCATGTGAAAGCAGAGTGCTCGTCGGACTTTAACACCTCATAGACAGAGGGCTCCTTCACTTCCTGCTCCAGGTCAACTCTGAGAGATAGCGGCCTGCCGCGCTCTCCTCCGCTCCCCCGGCCTGAACTTTGACCCCCCCCCGTGCACCAAAAGCACGACGGCCGTGACGCCGTTGTACCACACACACGCGCGCACACACCAGAGAACCCTTCTTAACGGAGAGAGAA
>NC_140239.1:7266695-7289195 GCF_949987555.1 Borostomias antarcticus | reverse complement strand
TCAAGTGAGCATGTGTGTGTTGTTTGGAGAGTGTGTGTGTTTGTCTCCTTTGAAACACACTGGTCACTGACCCAGGCTGATTGTCACGACTGCAGTTTGTAGCGGAATGTTACCCAGGGTTAGGGCTGGGGGCGGTGTGTGTGTGTGTGTGTGTGTGAGTGTGTGCGCGCGCATGTGAGTATGGATATGTGTGTGTGCATGTGAGCATGGATATGTGTGTGTGTGTGTATGTGTGTGGTGCAGCTGAGTGCAGCTGGAGCTACTCTCTTTTCCAGCCTCAGTGATGCTAGTGCGTGCGTGCGTGCGTGTGTGTGTGCTTGGGACTTGGGGGATTTTCACATTGGGAAACGTTTACCTAGTAATTTTTAGGAACTTTAATAATTAATGGAAATCCATTATAGTAATATACTGATCAATTTGATCAAATCAGTCAAAGTGCTCCATGATTTCTAATATCAGTTAATAACAAGCTTGTAAAACTTTAGAATTAGGACTAGTCTCTCCTGCTGTACCAGGTGCCCTGTCTCCATGTCAGATGTCTTTCTGGTAGTGTGCTGTTGCTGTACCAGGTGTCCCGTCTCCCATGTCAGAGGTTTTTCTGGTTGGGTGCTGTACCAGATGTCCTGTGTCCCATGTGAGAGACCTTTTTGGTTGTGGAAAATTTACTGGAAATGAGAGCAGGTCTCTCCTGCTGTACCAGGCGTCCCATCTCCATGTGTCAGAGGTCTTTCTGGTAGTGTGCTGTACCAGGGGTCCTGTCTCCATGTGAGAGGTCTTTCTGGTTGTGGAAATTTACTTCCTGCCTTTTGCAACCCTATGTGTCTGTGTGCGTGTGTGTGTGAGGGTGTTTGTCTGTTGGTGTGTATCTTCGACTCCGTGCGGGGTGTCCTGAGCTCAAACCCAGTGCGAGGGGCTCTCTTCTGGCTGTTATTGCATTCCTCCGGGTGTGTTTGCATGCTTTCATCTGTTTGTAAATGTAGCCGTCAAGTGGGAGGATGACTGAGAGTTTATACTACAGTCTGTACACCCTCGAGTGTGTGTGTGTGTGTGTTGTGTGTGTGTGTGTTAAGTGCTCCTCTCCTCTGTCCTCAGACATGGAACACGGTGTGCAGGCGAGGTTGCGGCATCGGCTAACAACTCCCATTGCATTGTGGGAATTGCCTACGATGCCAGGATAGGGGGTGAGTCCGTGGTGTATGTATGTGTGTGTGTGTATGGGGGGGTGTCTGCTAGTGTGTGTGTAATGTGTACATGTACTTTGAGGTCAGTTACTGTGTGTGTGTGTGTGTGTGTGTGTGTGTGTGTGTGTGTGCATGCATGAGAGTCCGAGGAGTCATGGGTGATGTATACAGTTTGTGTTTTGTGTGTGTATATGTGTGTGTGGGGTCCCAGGCATACGTGTTTATCCGTGGGTGTGTGGATGTTTATCAACGCGTGTGTGTGTATTTATTTGTGCAGCGTTTCCGCTGGTAAGGTTTTGCTGTGGCGCACCGCCACGGCAAGATCCTTGCCGCCACACCAAACATTTGATACAAAAAACAATAATACAAAGTAGGCTATACTATATAAAAGTCTTAAATTAAACATCTTAAACTTTCTCAATATTTCTGCCTAAATGCGCTTTCAAAACCACTGTCATGCCAACATTAGGACTATTTATTTTCAATAAGACTAAGAGCCTATAGGCCGCACGCTCTGTGCCGCTCCATGCTGCTCCTTTCTGAGGTGATCGGAAGACTCGGCGCGTGAAGGGATTTTTTCTTCAGTGAGCGGCATGAGGTTACAACGAAAGATATTGACGCTCAAATATTACCATAGTGCTGGCACCTAGGGCTGCTCCTCAAAATGCCTAGCCTACTGTCTAAAATACATTTATGTTAGTAATCTAAGTGCCGTATTAGCTACAGTTAGACGTACCAACAGCTCCTGCCCATCTCAAGCACGTTGGCAAAGCCTTTGGTTTTTTAAATTTCCTGATGACAACTAGCGGATCCTAGAACCATATATATCAATACAATTTTCCAGATAGACATACGACGATTTTTGAAGAGGAAAAGAGAGGAGAATGATGAGACCAGTCAGGTAGGCTAGGTTATTGCCGGATAGCCATGATTCACATCGGGGGGAACAAGGAACAAGGCACGCTACCTGTAGGCTAGACCTGGTCCAGGGCGATATCTATACAGATAACGCCCTGTTACTCTCAATGCAATTTGCCTATGAAAGCGCTTCATCGGCCCGGTCGTCCGAGTCTACAGACAAAACCGTTTCGTTACTCACCAAAGTAAACACATCGTTGGAAAGATGAAAGCCTTTTCTCCTAAGGCGCTACAGTTTGTAGTCCCCCACCTTTCAAATAAAAGGCAAATTTGTACACTTAAATGCTTTATATCCACAGCATCGACTGTCTTCTTCTACCGGCGAATTGGCGCTCTCCGCTTTGTTTAGCCTACTCACTCCTGCCGCCCATGTCGGGGATGATGCATTACATCTTAAAGTCTCTCAACACCATTTAAGATGTAATGCATCATCCCCGACATGGGCGGCAGCAGTGAGTAGGCTAAACAAAGCGGAGAGCGCCGATTCGCCGGTAGAAGAAGACAGTCGATGCACTGAGAGTAACGAAGGTTACGTATTGTAACCCCAGTTCTACGAGTGGAGCGGAGCCCCATAGGGGGGCGCTAGCGCTCCTATTGGTAACCCATGTTGGCATGCCAACAACCAATCTGAAGATAAACATGTACTCTTATCGTCCTAACCAATCACAGATCCCCCACCTACTATAAAGGTGGCTAAACCCCAGCAATCTGCTCTCCCACACTAAGTCAGACGAGCTAGAAAGCTAGAGGCAGGGCCCGGAAAAAACCCTATGGGGCTCCGCTCCACTCGTAGAACTGGGGTTACAATACGTAACCTTCGTTCTACATCGTGGAGCTACGCCCCATAGGGGGGCGCTAGCGCTCCTATTGGTAACAGGCGGAGCTCCAGCGATGCCCACAATGTACGCGGGCCAGGCCGACATAAAAACATCAACCCACTGGAGGCAAGGGAGTACACAAGCACCACACAGTAGTAAGTGCAACTCCCTCCACCCGAACCCCAACGGAGGGCCGGTCAGGCAATAAGACGGGCGGACGAGGCAAAGGACCGCAAACGGAACGCAAGGGTCCCCTGGTGTCCACCAGGAGCTCAAAACCAAAGGCCGCGCACCCCGCACAGGGGGCGGAACAATGGTCAAGCTGCATAAACATGCAAGTAAAATTGGCCGGGAGTTACCGACCAACACAGCCACGCCATCTCAGGGCGTGGCCCTAGCAGCGACACTCAGGACAGAGTCTGCCAGGGAGCTAGATGGCACATCCAGTAGATAGAAGCGGATAAAAGGCGACGGCGACGCCCAGGACGCCGCCGCACAGATATCCTCCACACACACCCCTTGAAAGAGCGCAACCGAAGCGGCAACTCCTCTAGTGGAGTGCGCGCGCACCCGGCCAGGCAAAGGGCGACCTGCCGCGGTATACGCAGCAGAGATGCCCTCACAAAGCCAGCGAGAGAGGCGCTGCTTGGAAAGGGGGGAGCCCAGCTTGCCCGCACCGTAGCATACGAGCAGCTGAGGCGTGGTCCTGAACGAGGCCGTGCGCCTAATGTAAACAGAGAGCGCACGGACCGGGCACAAGAGATGCAACCGGGCGCCCTCCACCGAGCAGTGCGGAGGAGGAGAAAAGGCGCGCAGCTCCAGAGGCCTAGCACTATAAGAGTGCCTAACCACCTTGGGCAGGAAAACCGGGTTGGGCCTCAGAACGGCCTTACTGCCGTCCCCAGTGATGGTGAGGCAGCCCGGCTGCGTCTACAGCGCACACAGATTACTCACTCGCTTACCCGAGGATAATGCGAGGAGCAATGCCGTTTTGATAGACATCCATCTGAGATCAACCTGCTCCAAAGGCTCGAACGGCACCTTGCACAGTGCGTCCAAAACCAGAGACAGATCCCACTGGGGGGCCAAGGCTCTGACAGGTGGTCTAAGCCGGACCACACCCGTCAAAAAACGCCTGACCAGAGGGTGAGCAAAGACCGTAGTCCTAGCAAACCCCTCATGGCATGCTGAAATAGCAGCCGCATACACCCTAATGGTGGAGGCAGCAAGCCCCAGGTCCAACAGATGTTGTAGGTAGGAGAGCACTGCCTCAACTGAGCAGGTCTCCGGGTCTACATCTTCCCCATCACACCAACGCACGAAAGACTCCCACTTCCCAGCGTACAGCTTAGAAGTAGAGCCAGCACGCGCGCTCTGAATAGTGCTGATCACAGCCGCGGAGAGACCCCTCCGAGCTAACCTGCGCCGTTCAGTAACCAGGCCACCAAGCGCTGACCCAGAACCGGGGGGGCCTGTATCGTGCCGCCCGCCTGGGACAGGGCATCCCGCCTGTACGGAATGAGCCAAGGGCGAACCCGAACCAGAGCCATCAGTTCCGCGAACCATCGCGCACTGGGACGGTCTGGCGCAACTAGGATCACTGTCCGACGTTCGGACCGTATTCTGGTCAACAGCATAGGAATGATCGCCACTGGGGGGAAGGCATAGAGCAGGCCCTCCGGCCAAGGGGTGTGCGCAAAGGCGTCCACTCCCAGCGGGAGGCTGTCCGTCCGACTCAGAGAGAACCAAAGAGGACAGTGAGCATTCTCCCTTGTGGCGAACAGGTCCACCTTCGCACGACCGAAGCGCGCCCAAAGATGTGACACAATCTGAGGATGCAGCCTCCACTCGTCGTGGCGCGGCCCGCCTCTCGACATGAGGTCGGCGCCGACATTCAAGTGGCCCGGAATGTGCTGAGCCTGGAGGGAGCTCAGATTGGAGCTCGCCCACAGCCACAACCTCACCGCCGTGCGATGAAGAGCCACTGAGCGGACACCACCCTGACGGTTGATGTAAGCTACCGTGGCACGGTTGTCTGAGCGCACTAGCACAGGGAGCCCCCTCAGCGCAGGTGCAAAGTGCTGAAGAACCAGCAACACAGTCTCCAGCTCTAGGAGATTGATGTGCCTGTTCTCGCCAGGAGGCCAACGGCCCCCCACGGCTTGGGACAGGCACGTCCCTCCCCAGCCGGAGAGGGACGCGTCCGTGAAAATCGGTATGCGGAACGACACCCTGCCTAGAGGGACACCACGCGCGATGATGCGCGGGTTCCTCCAGAAAGCCAGGTCCGCAGCCAGGGACCCGGGCAACGTCACCATCTTGAATTTGTCCCTGCTGACATTCAGATGAAGACGTGCGAACCAACGTTGTAAGCCACGCATGTGCAGGAGGCCCAGTGGAACCACCGCGTGGGCCGATGACATTAAGCCCAGCAAACGCATCACCGTCAGAGCCGTGGCCACCCTCCCTGGCAGGCAGATAGAGAGTGCCTGGGCCAGAGCATCGCGCCTCAGCGCCGCCAGGGACGCGCGCATCGAGACAAGAGTCCAAGCTGAGACCCAGATAAATGACAGACTGAGACGGGCGCGGCGTGCTCTTTTCCCAGTTGATGGCGAATCCCAAGCCTGTGAGATGAGTCACAAGCTGGGAGGTGTGCGACCTGGCCTGAGCGGCTGACGAGGTGAGGATCAGAAGGTCGTCCAGGTAGGCGAGCACTCTGCCTCAGCGGTAGAATCGCCGTTTCCAGGCACTTGGAAAACACCAGAGGAGCCAGCGCATAACCGAACGGGAGCCTGGTGTACTCGTAAGCCACACCCTGGACGGCAAAACGCAGAAACTTTCTGTGACCCTCTCTGATGGGAACATGAAAGTATGCGTCCTTTAGATCTATGCTTGTGAAGAAGTCTCCCTGGAGAACGGAGTCCAACAGGTGCCTCACTGTGAGCATACGAAAATGCCGTTTGGCTACGCATTTGTTCAAAAGGCGCAGGTCGAGGATGGGACGCATCCCCCCTGTTCGCTTCGGGACGAGGAAGTAACGAGAGTAAAATCCCGCCCCCGAGCGGCTCGGTGGAACCACCGCTATCGCCTCCTTGGATAGGAGCTCCGCTATCTCCGACTGGAGAGCGCTCTCCTGCCGCGGACCCGAGACCACAGTCTCCACCACCCCGGTGAAGGACGGAGGGTGGGCGATAAACTGAATCGCATACCCAGATGTCAGGATGCGAAACAGCCAGCGAGGGAGGCATGGCAACCGCATCCACGCCACTCTGCATCGCGAGAGAGGGCCCGCCGCCGTGCGCGGGACGTTCGCCAGAAAGCGATCGTATTCTAGAACGGCCCCGACCGCCACCGCTGGCACCTCCCCACCCGTGGGGGCTGCAGCAGTCCAAGGGGGGCCGCATATGAAAGGGAGGCGAACCGCAGACACTGTCATCACACACCGACTTACTTGAAGTGGGGGCAACATCAATGTCAGAACAGTGTAAACGTCCTCCAGAGCCTGGAGACGTAAGCCCGTAAGTAGCCCGAGAGCTGTTGTGAAAACCAACTAACATCTCTGCAGACAGTGGGGCCGCGTTAGTGTATGCACATGAAGAGGCCACCGACTTAACCTGTGTAGCGGTAGCCCTTGTATCGCTCACAACGCAAGGAAAAGGAGCATCGCTCTCATATGCAAATGAGGCAGACGGCTGAAGTAGCGGAGCCCAGTCATTGTATGCAAATGAGGCCGCCGCCGACATAGACTCAGTCTGTGTGGAGGCAGACGCCTTTGAACTTGCCGCGAAAAGTCGGGGAATCTTGCTCCCATATGCAAATGAGGCAGACGACCCATACCGATGCAGCGCAACGGGGGGAACCAATGACGTACGAGCATTCAAATTTGAAGTATAGCAGAGCGAGCGCTCAATTTCAAATGAAGTTCGCTCAACGGTCCTAACGACATCAACCGTCTCTCGGGCTGTGTGCGAGAGTAGCTTAGTCGAACGAGACACAGGGGCTTCATTTCCCAGCCGTTCACGATGGTGCGGTACACGAATACCTGCGCTCACCATAGAAGTAGCAGAGAACGCCTTCCCAGTATTACACACCAAGCGAGACACGGGATTAACTCTATGGCGAGCCCTTCTCTTGGAAACGGAAAGTCTAGCTGCCGAAAGCTGACCCGTAGAGGGGGAAGGCTGCCCGACAAACTTCCTTGATATCCCCGCCGGGGTAGGAAGAGTAGCCAGGCTAGCGCTAGCCAACTGAGTGGATGAACTGGCCCGTAGTTTACTTGAGACATGATAACGGGGCAGAACAGCGCTACCCTCCACCGACTTAATTCTCTCGGCAGAGAGCGGAGGGGCAGGCGCAACCATCTCAGAACCAGAACCCAGAGACACATTAATCATAGCATCAGACTGTCGAGCATGAGAATGACACAAGTGACCACCGGTGTACACATGAACATGCTCTTTATTGTGCGAACCCCTAATACAGGGACCACAACCACCCTCTAACGTGAGGGGAGGGCCATAGGGAACAATAGCAGCCTGAGCAGACGTTAATTGTCACGCATTAGTGCCGGGCTTCTTTCTCTTCCACCGCGGAGCAGGACCTTGGCGAGCGGTGGAAGGAGCACGGGGAGCCTGAGCGGATCGCTGGCTCGCGGGAGGGGGACCGGGGGCAGCCCTCGGAGGGGCGGACCTCGCCGTCCTCTTCCTCCTCTTTACGGGGGCACGGGAGGCAGCAGACTGGGTCCTCTGGACCCCGAGATGCCTGGCCACCAGCTTGGACTGCTCCTCAACCCTGCCGAGGCGTTCCAGGGTTTCGCCGGCGGCAGAGCCGAACAGCCCGGACCGGTAGATGGGAGCGTTCAGCAGAGCCGTGCGAGCTGTGTCGTTCACAGAGGAGACGCCCAGCCACAGCAGGCGATGGTGCACCACAGCGTTAGCCATGACGCGGCCAGTGCAGATCGCGGCAGCCTGGCAGAGCTGCATGGCCGCTCCAGCCGCAGCTTGGAGGTCGGGAACCCGTTCGGGCGATGGCGAGGCGCCGCTGCTCAACTCCGATGCCAGGGTAGTGACCAGGATGGAGATGGAGGAAACGGCGGCCGTGGCCTGGGCAGCGAGGACATACATGCGGTCGGAGAGGGTAGCCGCCTGTCGGTCTTGCGCCCCGGGAAGCTGAGGCTTCTTGGTATTGCTCCACGCAGCCGCACCAGGAGCGAAGTGGGCGGCAAAGGAGGGCTCGAGCGCCGGGACGCCACCGGAGATGTCGCGTTCATAGCCGGACACACGCGTGGCGTCAGTCCAGGCGCGAACCGGGGCCTTAGCCTGCTCGAGGGGCGCCACCCAGGTACTCTCGACAAACTTGTCGATATGTTCCATGACCGGGAGGGGCCGCTTGATTCTCCGCGTCGAGAGCTCGAAGCAAGAAATGCCCCAGAGGTTGGTGCAACTCGCCTCAGGCTCTGACGGGAGGGGGATTCCGATGGAGACCGCCGCGCGCTCAAGTATACCGGGGAACACCCTCCGGAATACGAGCGGCTTGGCCCCACCGGAATCCCGGGGCTCATTGTCTGGGGGGCCGCCCTCGCCGCCGGCGGGGGGCTCGGAACCAGACACAGATGAGCCCGTGCGAGGGGAGGGGCCCTGAGAGGCGGGCAACTCCCCACTGTCCTCCGAGTCACTACTATCCCCAGAGTCGTCGTCGGAAGGCTCGGACTCGCAGGAGGGGAGAGGACAGGGGACGGTACTCCGTGCGCGCCAGAAGTCCAGGCGGGCACGCCTGAATTCAGAGGGCAGCAGCGCGCACTGGGAGCACGGCGGGTTGGGAGAGACTCCCTCTTCGGCGTGGCTCTTCCCCAGGCACGCCACACACCGGTCGTGGCGGTCCTCCGGGTCCAAGGCACCACAGCCGCAGTCCTCGACCCGCGGGGCATCTTCTTCCAGAAGAGGAGGGGCGGGGACGTCCATAGGGGATCCAGCAGCGCCGGAGTCCCTCAGAGGTAGGTCGCCGCCGTTCTTCTCGCTCTTCTTCGTTTTCTTCATAGTTCTTCAGAAAGGCTTCCTTCAACTGCTTGAAAGCTCGTCTGAAAATGGGAGAGCAGATTGCTGGGGTTTAGCCACCTTTATAGTAGGTGGGGGTCTGTGATTGGTTAGGACGATAAGAGTACATGTTTATCTTCAGATTGGTTGTTGGCATGCCAACATGGGTTACCAATAGGAGCGCTAGCGCCCCCCTATGGGGCGTAGCTCCACGATGTAGAACAGGGCGTTATCCGTAGGATATCGCCCTGGACCAGGTCTACCTGTAGGCTAACAGTTTTGCCCGCTTCCCAGGGACCAGTAAACTCTGTTTGGACGAGAGGAATGCCTCATGCAGTCGTCAGATCGGACAAGTAAAAAATGAATATGATAAATAAGCCTTGTGTTGCTAACGTTACGTAACGTTATCTGAAAATACAGTTTGAGCCGAAGCGGAGCCTGCTCCATTTGAGCTACGCGCTGCTGTCTGTCTGTCCGTCAGTCAGCCCTTCAAGCGAGCGTTGTCAAGGAGAAAGTTTTGCAACTTTCATGCGAGTCAGGTGCAGCGCTGCCTGATTGTGCGACTGTCTAGCTTGCATTAATGTTCCTCCAGCCACCTAAAAAGTGCCAATCAAAATAACAGAAAAAGCAACAAATTATTTAGGCATGTTTAAAGACTAGCTTACCTTTAAAAAAAAATCTACAGCTGCTGTTATAATGGTTACCTACAATACATCTGATTAAAATATGTCTATATACCATATGATTCATTAAGTGCCTGTGTGGTTACTGTTTTATCCCATCCAGTTACATGTCATTAATTACATTTTAAGCTCTAGGACTTTACCAGCCTTACGAGATAAGTTAGGCCATCTTTATAGGCCTACTCTTCAGTTAATTGTTTTTTTTAGGCAGAGGCAGGGATTGTGGTAGGAGAGGACAGGACTGTGGCACAGGCACAGAGTGGAGGCACAGGTTAGAGAGAAGAGGAGAGAGGTTGTTGAGAGGGGACAGGAGAGAGGAACAAGGGAGGAAGAAAGGCGGTCTCCGATCCCCCGCTTTGGTTTTGAAATCAGACTCTTTTTTTCACACACCACCACACCAAGAGATCAGTTCCACAGGAAACACTGTTGTGTGTATGTGTGTGCGTGTGTGTGTGTGTGTGTGTATTTATTTGTGTGTGCGTGTGTATTTGTGTGTGTGTGCGTGTGTATTTGTGTGTGTGTGTATTTGTGTGTGTATTTATTTGTGCGTGTGTGTGTGTGCGCGTGCATTTGTGTGTGTGTGTGTGTACGCATATGCGTGCGTGCGTGTGTGTGCGCGTGTGTGTGTGTGTGCCAGGTGTGCGTATGCTGGATGGAGATGTGACTGACATGGTGGAGGCCAAGTCTCTCAGCCTGCAGCCGCAGCACATCGACATCTACTCCGCCTCCTGGGGGCCGGACGACGACGGCAAGACGGTGGACGGCCCCGCCTCCCTCGCCAGGCAGGCCTTCGAGAGCGGCATCCGCTCGGTGAGGCTCACGCACACACACGCACACACACGCTAACACAGTATAGCAGACTAGCATATGTGTATTCATGAGTGTGCTCTGAGAGGTGAGGTGGAAGGGAGTCCAGTGATGAGATGATGTCAGAGGCCTGTCTGTCTGTCTGTCTGTCTGTCTGTCTGTCTGTCTGTCTGTCTGTCTGCCTGTCTGTCTGTCTGTCTGTCTGTCTGTCTGTCTGTCTGTCTGCCTGCCTGTCTGCCTGCCTGCCTGTCTGCCTGTCTGCCTGTCTGCCTGCCTGTCTGTCTGTCTGTCTGTCTGTCTGTCTGTCTGTCTGTCTGTCTGTCTGTCTGTCTGCCTGCCCATCTGCCTGCCTGTCTGTCCTGTTTGTGTTTGTCTGTTTGTGTTTGTCTGTTTGTGTTTATCTGTTTGTGTTTGTCTGTTTGTGTTTGTCTGTGTGTTTGTCTGTGTGTGTGTCTCTGTCTGGTTGCTACAGCGCTCTGTTAGAGTATAATGACAGGTTACGGAAAGACATGAGATGAAAAAGGTGAGATTGTGTGAGAGAGGTACACTCTACGCGTGTGTGTGTGTGTGTGTGTGTGTGTGTGTGTGTGTGTGTGTGTGTGTGTGTGTGTGTGTGTGTGTGTGTGTGTGTGTGTGTGTGTGTGTGTGTGTGTGTGTGTGTGTGTGTGTGTGTGTGTGTGTGTGTGTGTGTGTGTGTGTGTGTGTGTGTGTGTGTGTGTGTGTGAATGTTTCACCAGCTTCCGGATGACTGCCTGCTCTGCTTTCCTTCATTAACAATCTGTGTGTCTTTCTCCCACTCTCCTACCATCCCTCTCTATCCCTGTCTTTCCTCATCCCCCTCTCGCTGTCTCTCTCTCTCTCTCTGTGTTTGCTCCTTTCATCCCTCTCTCTGAGGGGCTTCTCTCTCTTATCACCAGCTCACAGAAGCCCTTTGATGTGCCCTCATCCACCTTTTATACACCTGTGTGTGTGTGTGTCTGTCTGTCCTTGTCTGTGTGTGTCTGTGGGTGGTTATGTGTGTGTGTGTGTGTCTGCCTGTCTGTCTGTCTGTCTGTCTGACGGTCTCCGTCTGTCTGCCTGCCTTTCTGTCTGTCTCTCTGCAGTGTCTCAGCCAGTGTCAGGAGAGACAGTCATGCTTCACTGCTTCATAATATTTTTACGCTGGGTTAAGTTATGATCTTTTGACGCGACCTGTAATCTGTCTTTCTGTCGTAACCAGTGATGCCAATAACCCCGACACCCTCCATCCTTGATAACACATCCCCCATCCCCAATAACACTTCCCCCATCCCCAATAACACTTCCCCCATCCCCAATAACACAGGCCCCCATCCCCAATAACACACGCCCCCATCCCCAATAACACACGCCCCCATCCCCAATAACACACGCCCCCATCCCCAATAACACTTCCCCCATCCCCAATAACACTTCCCCCATCCCCAATAACACACACCCCCATCCCCAATAACACACGCCCCCATCCCTGATAACACATCCCCCATCCCTGATAACACATCCCCCATCCCTGATAACACATCCCTCTTCCCTGATAACACATCCCTCATCCCCAATAATATATCCCTCATCCCTATTAACACATCCCTCATCCCTGATAATACATCCCTCTTCCCTGATAACACATCCCTCATCCTCAATAACACCCCCTCATCCCCAATAACACATCCCCCACCCTCAATAACAGCCCCTCATCCCCAATAACACCCCCTCATCCCCAATAACACATCCCTCATCCCTGATAACACATCCCTCATCCCCAATAATACATCCCTCATCCCTAATAACACATCCCTCATCCCCAATAATACATCCCTCATCCCTGATAACACATCCCTCATCCCTGATAACACATCCCTCATCCCTGATAACACATCCCTCATCCCCAATAATACATCCCTCATCCCTAATAACACATCCCTCATCCCCAATAATACATCCCTCATCCCTGATAACACATCCCTCATCCCCAATAACACATCCCTCATCCCCAATAACACATCCCTCATCCCCAATAACACCCCCTCATCCCCAATAACACCCCCTCATCCCCAATAACACATCCCCATCATCAATAACACATCCTTCATCCTCAATAACACATCCCCCATCATCAATAACACATCCATCATCCTCAATAACACCCCCCATCCGCAATAACACCCCCTTATCCCCAATAACACCCCCCCATCCCCAACAACACCGCCTCATCCCCAATAACACATCCCCCTTCCTCAATAACACCCCCTCATCCCCAATAACACATCCCCCTTCCTCAATAACACCCCCTCATCATCAGTAACACATCCCCCATCCTCAATAACACATCCCTCATCCCCAATAACACATCCCTCATCCTCAATAACACATCCCTCATCCCCAATAACACATCCCTCATCCTCAATAACACATCCCCCATCCTCAATAACACATCCCTCATCCCCAATAACACCCCCTCATCCTCAATAACACATCCCCCATCCCCAATAACACATCCCTCATCCTCAATAACACATCCCCCATCCTCAATAACACATCCCCCATCCTCAATAACACATCCCTCATCCCCAATAACACCCCCTCATCCTCAATAACACATCCCCCATCCCCAGATCAAAACAAGTCGGGTTCCTCTCGACCGTATCCAACGGCAACAACCACAAACCTCTCTTCCTCATTCCCCCGCCAGGGGAGGAAGGGGCGTGGCTCCATCTTCGTGTGGGCGTCGGGCAACGGCGGGCGCAGCCGGGACCACTGCTCGTGCGACGGCTACACCAACAGCATCTACACCATCTCCATCTCCAGCACGGCGGAGAGCGGCAGGAAGCCCTGGTACCTGGAGGAGTGCTCCTCCACCCTCACCACCACCTACAGCAGCGGGGAGAACTACGACCGCAAGATCGTAAGCCTGCCGTCCGTGTGTGTGTGTGTGTGTGTGTGTGTTTGAGATGGCGTGTGTTTCAGAATGCGTGTGTGTAGATGGCCTGTGTGAGCTCCAACGAGTGCTCACCTACTATCTACATAGATCCCAGTAGAGAGTTGCCAGTGTGTGTGTGTGTGTGTGTGTGTGTGCGTGTGTGTGTGTGTGTGTGTGTGTGTGAGAGAGTGAGTGAGAGTGAGTGAGAGACGGAGAGAGATATTTAGAGCAGAAAGAATCTTGCAGAGGATCTTTTAACCTGCAGCTGAAGAGGACCTCTGACATTGTAGCGTTGCAGGAAGCAGATATGGTAATGCACCCTAACACACATCAGTACTGACAATCTGGCCATCCAGATGACATGACACACTTAACACAGATCAGTCTCATATAAGGACACACACACACAGACAGGACTTATTCCACAGGCCCTGACCCTTGACCTCTGACCCCGGATTGTGCGTGTCAGGCTCACACACCGGGTGTCCCAGGCCGACCCCTCCCCCTGCGCGGTATCCCAAGGTGCATTGGGGCAGACAGAGGGACAGTTGGTCGGTGTGTTCTAGCTTGTCTGGCGGAGGCTTGCTACATTCCCCATGCTGAGGCTACTGGAGCACCAGCGTCTCATCACTGCCGTGTGTGTGTGTGTGTGTGTGCGCGTGCGTGTATATGTGTGTGTGTGTGTGTGTGTTATCTGCAGCAGTGCAGCTTTTCAAAGCTGGAATGTGAAGTCTCAGGTGTGTCTCAATCCCCCAATGATCCTCAGGACTTATCCCCTCTCTCTTCCTCTCTAACCATCCCTCCTTTCTGCTTCTCCCTCTCTCTCTCTTCCCCTCTAACCATCCCTCCTTTCTGCTTCTCCCTCTCTCCCCACCTCCACTATCTCCCTCTCTCTCCCTCTTCCCTCCTCACTAACCCTCCCTTCGCTTCTTACCCCCTTCTCCCTCGCTCTCTCCTCTCCTCTCCTCTCCTCTCCTCTCCTCTCCTCTCCTCTCCTCTCCTCTCCTCTCCTCTCCTCTCCTCTCCTCTCCTCTCCTCCTCCCTCTCTCCAGATCACCACAGACCTGAGGCAGCGCTGCACAGACAGTCACACGGGAACGTCGGCCTCCGCCCCCATGGCTGCTGCTATCATCGCCCTGGCTCTGGAGGCCAAGTGAGACCTTCTGCTCTTCCCTCTCTCTCTCTCTCTCTCTCTCTCTCTCTCTCTCCTCTGCTCCACCCTCCCACCTGTTACCCCACCTCCTCCAGGAGAGGGGGAGGGGTTAAGGAGAGGGGGAGGGGCTAATACGAGGGGGAGGGGCTAATGAGAGTGGGAGGGGTTAAGGAGAGAGGGGCAGCCCTTGTCAGATCGTTGTATATTCAGTGGAAGAAGTGAGGAGTTTGAAGGATCGTCTATCTAATCCATCAGCAGCCGGAGGACTATGGGACGGCTGCCATGACCCAGTTAGCGGCGCGCGCCAAAACCACACGAACGCCGATGAAACATTAATAGAACGTTAATTATAGAAACCGCCGAAGGAAGCCGGTGATGTCGGCTGGCTCCGATCAACGCCAGCCGACGCGAGAGCGCAGAGCCTCTCCTAAACACGGGGCGGATATCGCGTCGACGAGGCCCCTGCGAGCGATCCCACGCACTCTGTCTGTCTGGAAATGTTCAGGGCCCGGCGGCGTTAATGAGTTAACCTCCTAGTTGCTCGCCACAAAGACCCGGCAGACAGACAGCCAGCCAGCCAGCCAGGAGAAGGACGGGGAGACGTTACAGGAAACGTGCCGGCGAGACGGGGCGTCTCACCTCAGATCCCCCGGCTGTGTTCACACTGCATCCCCGGACATATGGAGAGAGAGAGAGAGAGAGAGGGGGATGGATGAGGGAGAGAGGGAGGGAGGGAGGGAGGGAGGGAGGGAGGGAGGGAGGGAAAAAGAGACGGAGGGAGTCAGTCGGAATGTGCTGAAGCTTGCGTCGAGGGAGACGGAAGGAGAGAGACGGGAGGGAGGGAGAGAAAGATGGATACAGGAGGGAGGGAGGGAGGGAGGGGGGAAAGAGGGGAGAGGCAGAAAGCGGGAGGAGGAGAGAGTGATGGAGAGAGAGAGAGAGAGAGGGAGCATCTGGTGGGCAGATGAGGGGATTCCCGGGGATCTTTCTGACCCACTTCTCCCTGCTCCAGCGTTCCCCTCCGTACATCAAAGCACACCTGGCGGCCATCTTAGAAGGGCTCTCACGTGAGGTCTGAGAGAGAGAGAGAGAGAGGATGTGGGAAAGATTAATCTTCATCTCTCCCCCTCTCACTCTCTCTCTGTCTGTCTCTGTGCCTCCCCTAACACACACACACACTCCATGTAGGTACTTCATCTCACCTGTGTGTGTGTGTGTGTGTGTGTGTGTGTGTGTGTGTGTGTGTGTGTGTGTGTGTATGTGGGTGCGTCTGTGTGTGTGTGTCTGTGTGTGTGTGTATATTTTCTCTCCTCCAGGCCTGAATTGACGTGGAGGGATGTTCAGCACATCATTGTGAAAACGTCTCGCGCCGGTCACCTTAACGCCCCAGACTGGAAAACTAATGCTGCTGGATACAACGGTACACACACACACACACACACACACACACACACACACACACACACACACACACAGGCCCACACAAACACAGAGGCCTACACTACATAAACTACCCAACTGTCTGCCAACTACCTGTCAGGGAGTCCATGAAATGTACTTTGTTTCATATGAGTCTGCGTGTGTGTGTGTGTGTGTGTGTGTGTGTATATGTGTGTGTGTGCCTGTGTGTGTGTGTGTGTGCCTGCCTGTGTGTGTGTGTGAGTGTGTGTGTGTGAGTGTGTGTGTGTGTGAAGATCAGCTAGGCTGCAGTCCCAGTCTGTCTGGAGTGTGTCCAAGCGGCTATTTCAGAGAGGAATGAGAAACAGAGAGAGAGAAAGAGGTGGAGGGGGTGGATGTGTGGGGGGTGGTGGGGGGCGCTCAGAGGGAGGGATGGGGAACACCGTTTTCGATTGGCTGTCCGGCAGGGTTTTGCTGAGCGGTTCCCTTTTAACGTCACTCGATTGGTTTGGGGCGAGACGTGATTGAAAGGGCTTCCGCTCACAGTCCAATCAAGGACCGGCTCTGACCCGGAACGCCCCCCGGTTCAGACTACATTAGCCAATCGCGTTGCGCGTCAGAGACTTATCTCTCTCTCTCGAGTGAGTCCGAGGGAGGAAGATGCGTGTTTAGGAGGGGGCGCTGGTTTTTGCAGCCCGGACCATGGCAGTGCCACCACATGGCCTGCTGACCGGCCGGGGGGGGGGGGGGGGGGGGGGGGGGGGGGGGAGGAGCTTAGCCCCCTGCGACAACAACAAGCCCAGGTGGCGTCTGGGTTTTTTACCCGCAGGACGACGGAGGACCAAACCTCGTATCAGACTTCAGACTGAGCGAGGGACATTAGCTGTCTGTCTGTCTTTAGCTAGAAATTAATTCCTGTTCTTTTTAGAGGTCTGTTAATTTCGCACCTCAAGACCCCCCCCCCCATCCCTGAATGCAAAACAAGTGCACCCATTATTAGAACACAGCCCTTAGCTTTCCTGCCTGCTCAGTCAGTAGAGCATGACAAGTGGTCATGGGTTCCAGCCCCAGCTTTGGGGCATAGCTCAAGCATCTCGCTCTACGTGGTGCCCACATCATGTACACATGCAAATCTGCACGATTCATGAATAGTTCTGTGTTTGTGATTGGCTGAGTTGTCTGATTGACGTGTGTGTGTGGGCGTGTCTTCCAGTCAGCCACCTGTACGGGTTCGGTCTGATGGACGCCGAGGCCATGGTGAAGGAGGCGGAGAAATGGAAGCAGGTCCCCGCCCAGCACATCTGTGTGGAGAGCGCAGACCGCCAGATCAGGTATAGTATGTACACACACACACACACACCCTTGGCTGTTTATCAAAATCAATGTTGAGGTGTGGGGTCAATCAGGTACACACAAACACGCGCGCGCACGCGCACACACACACACATATACACACTTTCTCTCTGTCACACACACACGCATACACACAAAGACAGCCACACTCTCATGCAAACTGAAACGCACGCTGGTCCCCATAGTAAGAGCTGCATAAACCGTGTTGTAGGTTTTATACCCATTTACGCTCCTTTGCTCGGGCCCCTGCGTGAGTGTGTGTGTGCGTGCGTGCGCGCGTGTGTGTGTTTGTGATTGCACAAGATGTCCCGTTAGAGATGCCAAGCACTAGTTGTGTGGTTTCCAGCCACATAGACCCCAACTGGAGCTCTCTCCTGTACAGTTTGGCGTGTGATGAGGACTGGCTGCCAGCTCTCCTCTTTCCCCGTAGGTGTGTGTGCGTGTGCGTGTGTGCGTGTGTGTGTGAGAGAGATCTGGGGACCATTGCCTTATCAGGCTGAACAGACAGGCCTGGTCATAAGAGAGTTATGTAAACCCTGCTCTGTCACAGGAATGCTGGCACTGGCCCCTCTGTGTGTGTGTGTGTGTGTGTGTGTGTGTGTGCGCGTGTGTGTACATGTACATGCCTGTGTGTGTGTGTATGTGTGTGTGAGAGTGCGTGCGTGAGTGTGTGTGTGTGTGTGTGTGTGTACATGTACATGCCTGTATGTGTGTGTGTGTGCGTGCGTGCGTTCGTGTGTGAGTGTGTACATGTACATGCCTGTGTGTGTACATGTACATGCCTGTGTGTGTGTGTGTATCTGGCAGGGCAGTGTGTTTTTTTCTGTGGAGCTGACTGGATGTCACTACAAAGCCGTTCTCTCAGACAGCCTCTGGCTGGCCCCTGTGAGCGTCTGGTAATATGTGTGTGTGTGTGTGTGTGTGTGTGTGTGTGTGTGTGTGTGTGTGGTGTGTGTGTGTGTGTGTGTGTGTGTGTGTGTGTGTGTGTGTGTGTGTGTGTGTGTGTGTGTGTGTGTGTGAGAGCTACTCCTCATTCTTATCTCTCCATGCTCCATGTGGTGTTTCAGCCAAAACCTCTGATGTCACCACCCTCTCACATCTCCTCTCCATTCCTCCTCAGCTCTCCTCCTCTCCACTCCTCTTCTCTCTCCTCCTTCTCTCCACTCCTCTCCTCCTCTCAACTCCTCTTCTCTCTCCTCCTCCTCTCCACTCCTCTCCACTCCTCTCCTCCTCTCAACTCCTCTTCTCTCTCTTCCTCCTCTCCACTCTTCTTCTCTCCCCTCCTCTCCTCCTCTCCACTCCTCCTCTCCTCTCCCTCAGCCCCCCTCCCTCCCCTTCAACTCCTCCTCACTCCTCCCTCCACCCCCCCCCTCTTTGGTTCATTCAGTGATCTAACGCGTCACACACACACACACACACACACACACACACACACACACAC
This sequence comes from Borostomias antarcticus, assembly GCF_949987555.1. Classification (NCBI taxonomy): domain Eukaryota; kingdom Metazoa; phylum Chordata; class Actinopteri; order Stomiiformes; family Stomiidae; genus Borostomias; species Borostomias antarcticus. The sequence goes on along the minus strand of NC_140239.1, from coordinate 7,270,476 downwards.
ACTAGTCTGACTCTGACGGATGGGCGTTTTGGGAATAAGCCTTGTTGTTGTTTACTACTGCCCAATCAGTGGTGCCCGATTCATGCGGTCGGCCAATCCAGACCACATGACAACCCAGCTGCAATAACCTAGCAACCACTCCACCCAAGACGATTGTGATCTTATTTGTCAATGTCTTTTCTGTCAATGTTTGTCTTAATTGTCAAGCTAATTTGAATTGGTTTGGTTTGGTTTAAAGAAATGTAGCGTCTTTTCCCTCCATATTCCCGAATGGTAATGAGTCCAGACAGACCTATCTCCAGAGCTGGCACAGCGTAAACCAAGTGTGGAGATATATATACACACACACACACACACACACACACACACACACACACACACACACACAGGTACACACACACACACACATACACACACACACGCACGCACGCTTCAGGCCCACGCGTTGCCGTTCACAGTAGTTCTTCGTGTAGCTAGTCAGGGTTAGCGCATACCACAAGAGGACAACCGCCATTCCGATTGGCCGGTAGCCCCGTGACTGACCTACACTGATTGGCTGTGCCCGTGCAGGACGATCCGGCCGGAGCATGTAGTGCGCTCTGTGTACAAGGCCACGGGCTGCACCGACAACTCCAACCACCACGTCATCTACCTGGAGCACGTGGTCGTACGCATCACCATCACGCACCCCCGGCGCGGCGACCTGTCCATCAACCTCACCTCGCCCTCCGGGACCAAATCCCAGCTGCTCGCCAACAGGTGAGCCGCAGAGACACACACACACACACACACACACACATGACAAACAGCTCTAACCCTGGCCTCCACTGTAACTGTTTTCTGATGTGTGTGTGTGTGTGTATGTGTCCAGGCTGTTTGACCATTCCATGGAGGGCTTTAAGAACTGGGAGTTCATGACCACCCACTGCTGGGGGGAGAAGGCGGTGGGAGACTGGATCCTGGAGATCCACGACTCCCCCTCCCAACTCCGCAGCCAGAAAGTGCCAGGTAGGACAGCCGAGCGCCGATCGGCATGGTGGAGGGGGACGGTCTCGGATATGGAAATGGCGCGGATGTTACGATAGTACTAGACTTATCCGCAGCCCTGAGTATCTTTAAGCCACAGCTACTCTACCCTCAGTACCGCGTCATGGTCAGACTGTGACGATGTTCGTTCAGGTCATAGGTCATAGGTCATGCGTAGGCCAGGAGACATGACGGTGACCGAGTGACCATGTGTGGTGATATTGTGATACCCCCCCCCTTCCCCACCACCAGGCAAACTGAAGGAGTGGTCCCTGGTTCTGTATGGCACCTCCGTGCACCCGTACTCGTACCCCCCCGCCCCGCACGTTGAGAAGCCCCGCTCCGCCCCCGAGGTCCCCACCGAGGAGGACTTCACCGAGGAGTACATCGGTGAGTGGCGAGGTCGCCGCTGACCTCTGACCCTGGCCGATCCCTGGGAGAGAGACCAGGAGACGGCAAGGATGTAACAGGAAGTAGAGTGGTTTATGATCGACCCCATCCCCCCCACCCCCACCTCTCAGGCCCCTGTGACCCAGAATGCAGTGAGGGACCTGGACCGCACGGGTGCGAGGGGCCCGGACCTCACCAGTGCATCAACTGTCTTCACTACTTCCTCAAGTTCAAGAACAACACCAAGTGAGTCACATGTCACATGTTCTCTACTGTTCCTCCGCAGGTTGTAGAACACCAGGCGCAACTGTAGGACGTAAGCAGATGACAGTGGAAACACTTGGGACACTTGGGACTTCATTGTGTTCTTATCCTCAATGGTTTTGTGTGTAGGAGAACCCTTCTGTGATCAATGATGATTTTCTGGATGACATATTTTGGATGTACAGTAGTCCCACTAGTACAATCTAATTTAATGTTAGTTAGAAGTAAAAGGGTATTCAATTCATTAATTCAATCATACAATCACATTTCAATCATACAATCACATTTCCCTCAGTCCAGCGTTCACCGCAAACTACCTTCTCAGACCGTACGCTTATGTTTGCAAACGTTTGTGCCGAACACAAAGCCAACTGAAAAAAAAGTTTATCAGAAACTATTTTTCTGAAAATAGTTTGCAGTCGCTCGCGAACCTTTGTCCGCTGAATTCCCCCCCCGGGTCACGCCTCTGTTACCGTAGTTACCCGGTGGCACTGTTGGAACCGACAGAGTGTCTGTTTTCTGTGAGGATCAAAGTCTGTGTGTGTGTGCGTGTGTGTGTGTGCGTGCGTGTGTGTGTGTGTGTGTGTGTGTGTGTGCGCGCGTGTCTGTGTAGGCTGCCTCCCATATGCTAACAGAGCCGTGCAGAACCTCTGCCCTCTCATTAGCCTCCTCCACTGCTCCAGGGGCGCTTGATCCGCTCTAGCTGCAGAGGGGGAGGGGAGCACAGGGGCTGGGTTAGTGGGGAAGGACCCCCTTCCTTCCCCCTAAGTCCTTCCCCCCTAACCCAGCCCCTGTGCTCCCCCCCCCTCTGCAGCTAAGCGGATCAAACGCTCCGGGGCGGAGTCGACAGGGGGTTTCATGTTCAGCTAATTACATCCCTATATCTTACTTTGATGGCCTTGACTAAATGAGGGGGATGGGACTAGTCCAGGTGGTCCTGTGTGTGTGTGTGTGTGTGTGTGTGTGTGTGTGTGTGTGTGTGTGTGTGCGTGTGTGTGTGCGTGTGTTTCACCTTAAGAGAATGGATCAGCATGAGAACGAGGGGTCAGAGTAGGTTTATAGATCTATATGCCAGATGTTTTCTACAAAGTGCACCTGTTAACCATACAACACATTACGGAGACAGGCACGCACATCGTCTCGCTCGCACGCACACACACACACACACACACACACACACACACACACACACACACACGGTAAAACACACAGAAGCAAATATGTGGTAACAACCACCCACACATTTTCGGAAAGGCATACACTTACTGTACACTCACGCACACACACACGCACACACACACCACGAACTTTGTCCCTTGGCCCGCAGTACACATAGTTTTTCATGAACGTGAGTGTTTCCATGTTTATGATCATAGCGTTCAAACACAGCTAGCGGTCACCGTGCAGGCAGCAAACCCAGGTCCAGCACACAACCAGGTCCAGCACACCCAGGTCCAGCACACAACCAGGTCCAGCACACATCCAGGTCCAGCACACCCTGGTCCAGCACACCCAGGTCCAGCACACAACCAGGTCCAGCACATACCCAGGTCCAGCACACACCCAGGTCCAGCACACCCAGGTCCAGCACACAACCAGGTCCAGCACACAACCAGGTCCAGCACACCCAGGTCCAGCACACAACCAGGTCCAGCACACCCAGGTCCAGCACACAACCAGGTCCAGCACACCCAGGTCCAGCACATACCCAGGTCCAGCACACCCAGGTCCAGCACACACACAGGTCCAGCACACCCTGGTCCAGCACACCCAGGTCCAGCACACATCCAGGTTCAGCACACCCTGGTCCAGCACACCCAGGTCCAGCACACATCCAGGTCCAGCACACCCAGGTCCAGCACACATCCAGGTCCAGCACACAACCAGGTCCAGCACACAACCAGGTCCAGCACACACCCTGGTCCAGCACACCCTGGTCCAGCACACATCCAGGTCCAGCACACCCTGGTCCAGCACACACCCAGGTCCAGCACACCCAGGTCCAGCACACACCCAGGTCCAGCACACAACCAGGTCCAGCACACCCAGGTCCAGCACACCCAGGTCCAGCACACCCAGGTCCAGCACACACACAGGTCCA
>NC_140239.1:7196695-7261695 GCF_949987555.1 Borostomias antarcticus | reverse complement strand
CTCTCTCCCGTGTGTCTCGCTCTCCCATCTCTCTCTCCCTCTCTCTCCCGTCTCTCTCTCTCTCATCTTTCTCTCCCATCTCTCTCTCCCATCTCGCTCTCCCATCTCTCTCCCATCTCTCTCTCGCTCTCTCTCCCATCACTCTCTCCCTCTCTCTGCTGTCTCTCTCTCCCTCCCTCTCTTTCCCATCTCTCTCTCCTGCCTCTCTCTCTCCCTCTCTCTCTCTCCCCGTCTCTCTCCCTCCAGATGTGACCTCAGCTGCCAGTCATGTACAGGGCCCGGGGAGAGGAACTGCAGCACCTGTATGAGCGGATACAACCTGGAGGCAGGAGTGTGTGTGGTCAGCACCATCTGCAAAGATGGTGAGTGCTTAACATCCCTCTGACACATACTGCGTCTCTCTCTCTCTCTCTCTCTCTCTCTCTCTCTCTCTCTCTCTCTCTCTCTCTCTCTCTCTCTCTCTCTCTCTCTCTCGCACTCTCTCTCTCACTTTCTGACAGACGTTCGTTCTAGACCACATTTGTTCCCCTAACACACACAGTCCCCCCCTCACTCTCTAACACACTCACTCTCGCGTTATCTCTCTCTCTCTCTCTCTCTCTCTCACACACACACACACATGCGCACACACACACATTCATAATGCTGCCTCACAAAATGTAACCTGTCTTCCTGTCTGATTCACATGAATCTCTCCTTGTTCTTCATCCCCATTCGTTTCTTCTTCACTCTCTCTTCCGGTGTTCATGCATCCATTTCTACCCCTAATCCTGTCTAATCTGTCTAGACAGACAGACAGACAGACAGGCAGGCAGGCAGACAGACAGGCACACAGACAGACAGACAGACAGACAGACAGGCAGGCAGACAGACAGACAGACAGACAGGTTGAATGCTGTGGAGGAGACGCCAGCCTCTCCTGTGTGACCTCTCTGCTGATGACCCTCTCATGCTCCCTCAGTGCACCCTCAACTCTGTCAACCACCCTATCAAACACAGGACAAAAGCTCTATTGGCCAACCAATTGAGTCTAGTGTGTTATTCAAACTGAACAAGAAACATATTGAAAAGCTCAAAAGACACATCTGAATGGCGATTGTGATTTGGCTCCTATGACAGACTGTGGATCCACTTGAGGTTGAGTTTTATTTGATGAAAATGCCATTATGTTTTGTCTCTTGGGATTGAAATCTTTCTAATTGTTTGCCTTTTCTCTCTCTTTTTCCCCCCCAAATTTCTGTTTTCACCTTTTTTCCAACGTGGATCCGATCATTCCTGCTGGACGTCAATCTGTCCCTCCCTCCGATGACATCACACCTCTGATGGATCAAAACCCAAACTTTTTTTTTTCTTTTTTTTTTTTTCCTGTCACCTGACCCTCTTCCTGTCACCCTGACCAATCACCCGGCTCTTCCTGCCTTCTCCTGACCAATACAATCCCTCCCCCTAATCTCTTCTTCCTGGTCTGTGGAAAGCAAATGAAGAATCATGGGTGGAGGGCAGTTTCTGCGTGCTCGTAAAAAAGAACAATCTTTGCCAGAGGAAGGTGCTGCAGCAGCTGTGCTGTAGAACATGTTCCTTAAAGGAATGACGGGACAGGACGGCCCGTGAGGGGACAGTGTGGTGGGGGGGGGGGGTGGGGGTCACAGAGGGGTCGCCCCTCTACTCCCCCCCCCCCCCCCCCCTCCCCCACCCCCTAGCCAGCCAGCCCGCTCACTCACTCACAGTCACGTAATTTATAAGAGAATCTGTGCCTCTTAAAGGGACTGCGTCGGAGGTGCGATGACAGAACTACAACAAACCTACCTTTATTTTTCTGTATGGGGACACAAGGTCAGGGTATAAACGACTGGGACAGACAGACAGACAGACAGACAGACAGACAGACAGACAGACAAACAAACAAACAAACAAACAAACAAACAAACAAACAAAACAAAACAAATAATGTGTCGGTATTTTGTGACCAAAGCATCGATGCCAAAATAATGTGTAAGCTGTTATTTTTTTGCCAGTGTAGGATGTGTAGCTTGCTGGAGTGACTCTGTGACCCTGTGAATCTGTGTTTACGTCTGTGTGTTCACTGGGTCCCTTGTTGTCAAGGGCAACTACGATGCACAGATGAAAGTGAGGAACCCAGGAGGAGCCCAGCGGTCTGTTTGTAAATAAACAAAACAAAAAAAAAAGAAGCTCACTCAATAATGTGAAAACTGTCTGGGATGATGCTACCTGGGGTTTGAAGACATACACACGCATAAAGCACACACACCTACGCACAATCAAAGACATACATGACACACACATGCACTCATAACCAAACACAACACACACACAGAAATGCACGCACAAACAAACAAACACTCATGACACGCATGCATAAACCAAGCACACAAATGCACACAGGGCAGGGTTTTGCAAACACTTGAAGTGACAGATGCTAAAATCCTGTCACAGTTGTTATAGGATCATCCTATCACACAGACGCATGACCCCTGGGGTGCAGAGGGCATCACCGATACAAATCCTCATCATCATCTCAGTCTCTGGTTCTGTTCTCAAACTCGCCCTCTCAGCTGTGTGTGGCCGTGTGCGAGTGTCTTTATCGTATGTGTGTGTGACTGAGTGGATGAGTGACAGCGCATCTCAGACTGTGGCATTAGTTCATAAGCATTTATAGCATCTGTTCCATCGTTCCATTGTACATGCTAGCTCATTCCATGCAACACCTCCTAGCGTGTTCCCCTGTGAGACTAACACCCCCCCCCCTCAAACAGCAGCACTATGAAGCTTTCACACATCCATCCTTAGTCAGTTATGTCACTGCATTAGATCTGGGTCCAGAAAAAAATTATACTTAGAAATCATTTTATTTACTTATCTGTGCTTGATCAGCTCCATTGTCAAAAACAATGGTCCTGTTCCTGAGAATGCAAACCACACCCGCCATGCACTCCAGGCACACTCAAGCAAAGGAAGGATTTCAAATAGTATTTGTACCCAGGTGTGCACTGCTTTCTGGGATAGTACCGCTCGGGACTGGACTGGGTCAGAGGTGTTGGTCAGTAGACAACTATGGTGAGACTGTTGCCGACCTGGGTCAAATACCATTTGCAAATACTTGAGGTGCACTTGATTCAGTTTAGGTGGTGCAATGAGACCGGTGGAGCAGGCCCCACACATTCACGCTGAGATATATCAAATGCACCCCAAGTACAATCTTTGCCGGTGGCCTTGCCTTCAACCAGGGGTGGGGTCAAATCCGTTTCATCCCGTCAATTTTGGGAAATAAGTTAGAATGCAAAACTTTAAATTAATAAAAGTCATCAATCTATTGCAGACTCATTTGAATTAATGTCAAGCATAGTGATATGGGATTTGACCCCAACCCTGCCTTCTTCCAGCTTGACGTAGAGAACAGCTGCTCTGTGTCTCCCGGACCGAGCAACAGAACTCGCATCTGAGTCTCGTTCTCTCTGACCCGACTGAGAACCCGGAACCCTGTTCTGTAAGACCTGTACACGATGGAACCCCTGAAGAGAGAACCCTCAGTTAGAACCCAGAGGTTCCGTAATCCTATTCCAGAATTCCAGAACACAGCTGTGGGTCAGATCCTGTCCTATTGGTGGGTTCCTCTACCCTCAGCCTGTTCTGAGTCACGGCAGTGTTGGGTGTTGCATTGTATTGCTGGTTGAATTGAATAAAGATGGATAGATCCCTTCGGTTAACTGAAATGTATTCTGGGTCATTGTTTAAGATGACTTGAATTTACCCCTAGATACGTGTCATAGAAGACGGCCCTCTTAAATTTGTTTTTACTGTGTACAACTGTAATACCTGTGTCAATGCATATTAATGTCACTCTCTACAACCTTAGTCTGGGAGTTCTTTTTTTTACTTTAATGTTCTTATTAAAATGTTTAATCTGTTCATCTTTTTTTGTTTTCTTCCGTTTCTACTGGGCCTTATGTCACCATAGTTCTGTCCAGCAACATGGTTTGACCACACCTCCTCCTTCAGCCTTCAGTATCAGAGGGGTCAGGTAGGAGAACATCAGCACAGAGTCAGGTAACTAGAGAACATCAGCACAGAGTCAGGTAACTAGAGAACATCAGCACAGAGTCAGGTAACTAGAGAACATCAGCACAGAGTCAGGTAGGAGAACATCATCACAGAGTCAGGTAGGAGAACATCATCACAGAGGCAGGTAGGAGAACATCATCACAGAGTCAGGTAGGAGAACATCAGCACAGAGTCAGGTAGGAGAACATCAGCACAGAGTCAGGTAGGAGAACATCAGCACAGAGTCAGGTAACTAGAGAACATCAGCACAGAGTCAGGTAGGAGAACATCAGCATAGAGAAGTCAGGTAGGAGAACATCAGCACAGAGTCAGGTAGGAGAACATCAGCACAGAGTCAGGTAACTAGAGAACATCAGCACAGAGTCAGGTAACTAGAGAACATCAGCACAGAGTCAGGTAGGAGAACATCATCACAGAGTCAGGTAGGAGAACATCATCACAGAGGCAGGTAGGAGAACATCATCACAGAGTCAGGTAGGAGAACATCAGCACAGAGTCAGGTAGGAGAACATCAGCACAGAGTCAGGTAGGAGAACATCAGCACAGAGTCAGGTAACTAGAGAACATCAGCACAGAGTCAGGTAGGAGAACATCAGCATAGAGAAGTCAGGTAGGAGAACATCAGCACAGAGTCAGGTAGGAGAACATCAGCACACAGAGAAGTCAGGTAGGAGAATATCAGCACAGTCAGGTAGGAGAACATCAGCACACAGAGAAGTCAGGTAGGAGAACATCAGCATAGAGAAGTCAGGTAGGAGAACATCAGCACAGTCAGGTAGGAGAACATGAGCACACAGAGAAGTCAGGTAGGAGAACATCAGCATAGAGAAGTCAGGTAGGAGAACATCAGCACAGTCAGGTAGGAGAACATGAGCACACAGAGTAGTCAGGTAGGAGAACATCACAGACACGTCACGTAGCTGCAGCAAGAACAGTTTAGAAGGTGAATAGGACCATAGTAGCTTTACATTTATTCCGCCAGTTAATAATTCAGCATCCATAGTCAGAAGCTCTCTCTCTTTCTCTGTTTACACATTTCTCTCGTTTACACATTTCGTATGTGAAGATTAGCCAACTGCTCTGGTCAAACTTCCCCTGTCTCCCTTTATATCCGATTCTCTCTCCTCCTTCCACTCCCGCCCTCTCTCCCCCTCCCTCTCCTCCCTCCCTCTCTCTCTCGCTCTATCCCTCTCCTCTCTCTCCCTCTGTCCTCCTCCCTCTCTCACTACCCCCTCCCTCTCTCTCTCTCTTTTCTCTCTCCCTCTGTCCTCCTCCCTCTCTCTCTCTCCCCCAGTGACTTGTCTTTATTTCTTCCTATATTCTTCTACAACTTTTTCAAAGTGTCTTGTCTGTGTTCAATTTAGTTTAGTTGCTTCCATCCCTGAGGTGTGTGTGTGTGTGTGTGTGTGTGTGTGTGTGAGAGAGAGAGAGAGAGAGAGAAGAGGGGAAGGGGGGTCTTTGAATGGCCGTGAATGACTGGGCTGAATGGGGCTTCTGCCTGTTGTGTTTGGGCACAAAGAGATGCTTTTGTTTGATGGAAACAATCCAGCTTTTCCCAGAAAGCCTCAGACCAACATACAGCACAATGCAGCTATGGAGGGCTCTGACACACACACACACACACACACACCTCCCCTGCTCCAAGCCTGGTCCTCACAAATTACAATACTGAGGTGGGATGGGGTTGGTGCTTGGAGGAGGGAGGGACGGGGGGTGGTCATGGGGCAGATGAAATCGTGGGTTGAGCGTTGAGAATATCAATAATGATGTAGGGTGGGTAGGGTTTCCACAGCATCAGGGGTGATGTAGCGTTAGGGATCCATTACACCAGTGGTACCATGCGGAAGTGTCCCAATGACTCATTATGGATCAGCTCTTGTTTCAGTGTCAGGCCAGATACAGGCTGTAGACCTCAGGAACAAAGTTCTGTTTGAGACACGAGTAGGGGGTTATATCAGGTCTAGGACTAGGTTAAGACTTGGTAATAGGGCTGGAATAGATTAGGTACTGGTACTACAGTATGTAGAGAATGATGACTGGGCAACATGAGTAACTAGCTCAAGATTAGGATTAGGCTTTGTGTGAACAGGTGACCAGGTCAGGGTTAGGACCAGGTCTGGCCTAGGACAGGGTTAGGACCAGGTACTAGGTCCCTAGATAGGACCAGGTCAGGTCTAGTGACAGGGTTAGGATCAGGTGCCAGGTCATAGCGGGGTGATGTTAAGCTCCTCCTCTCCTGTTCGTCTCCAGGAGAGTACATGAGTCATGGGAAGTGCCACCTGTGTGACGCCACCTGCCGCCTGTGCTCCGGACCGGAGTCGGAGGACTGCCTCAGCTGCTCCAACTTAAGGTGAGTCCTGGGGGTCAGAGGTCACGAAGCCGGTCAGAGGGCACCGGCCTCCGCCATATTGTATTTCTGTTGGGACATACCTCTGCTCGGAGCTAAAGGAAACACACGAGGAGAGTTGGGCGACGCCGTTTTGAAAATGTACGTCCTTTCTTTCTCCTTTCCGTTTGATAAATCGCTGATCTGATACGACCGGATTGGTAACGTCTGCGTAGAGAAGCCCACGCTTTCACCTATCCAGCCGTGATAGATATGATATATGATATGATGGGTTTTGTCATCATTCACCAACACTGCCGCTGTACGCGGTCACGTCCTCTGCCAGGTTCTTTGACGAGGGGAGCTGTGTGATCCGCTGCCAGAGGGGGCGCTATCCCATGGAGCACCAGTGTCACCCGTGCCACCACACCTGCCAGGACTGTGAGGACGGGGGACCGGACAACTGCACCAGCTGTGACAAGGGTAGGATGCTGTTCGGGCTCGGGGCAGCAGAGCAGACAGACGCTGCGTACAAAATACTCCAGCCAAAACTGACGTTTGATTGTTTTTAGTTTACCCTGTATGATGAAACCAAATGGAACCGTCCCAAAAGTGTAATCAAACACACCCCTGGTCTGGCAATGTTAGCAGGCTGTTAAACCACCATATGTCTGTCAGAGACTGTCAGATCTCTCTGGTAGTCTAATATTGACACTGGGGAACTCCAGTTTCACACAAACACACAAACGCCCTAGCAGATCAGGAGCAGATCCGTGCCAGATTGTTCCGGAGCTGGGCTCGGTTCCTCACGTGAACAAAAACGCAGACACAATCAATTACAGGCCCAGACAGACGGTTGGCCGGTCGGCCTGTTTGAAATGTGGTTCAGATTAAAAACGGAGGCCGCCTGGATGTCAGGGAGACAACACAATAACATGAGGACCCCTGAGTGTGCTGTTCTCTCCAACTCTGCTCTCTCTCTCGCTGGCTGGATAAACCATCCTGTCAGGGCTGTACAGTAATCGGTCAGCTCATTGAGCCAGCTTTGATACAAGGATGGATGATCATCTCCCAGTAGGTATATAATGTCTTGATTATGTCGACACCAGTTCCTGATCTCTTAACCTTCTAGGACAGTTTTCTGTCATTTTGTCATTAATCAGAGGCATTTCAGAAGGCATAAGTATGATGGGGCTAGTTGTTTTTTTGTCTAGAGGCAATACAGTTTGACTGAGGCATTTATAGGATATTCTGCCATTGGTTTGTGCCAAAATGACCAATCTAAGACTCACTCCTATTTGTCTCTGTCTTATGTCTCTATCTGTCCATCCCTCTCTCTCTCTCTATCTGTCCATTCCTCTTTCTCTGTGTCTATAACCTCTCTCTGTCTATCTCTCTCTCTATCTGTCTACCCCTCTCTGACTTTTCTCTCTCTATCTATCCCTCTCTTTCTCTTTCTCTTTCTCTGTCTCCCTCTCTATCTATCCCTATCTATCTATCTATCTATCTATCTATCTATCTATCTATCTATCTATCTATCTATCTATCTATCTATCTATCTATCTATCTCTGTCTATTCCTGTATCTGTCTTTCTCTCTATCTATCCCTCTCTCTTTCTCTGTCTCCCTCTCTCTCTCTCTCTGACTATCCCTCTATCTATCTATCTCTCTGTCTATTCCTGTATCTGTCTTTCTCTCTATCTATCCCTCTCTCTGTCCATCTTTCTCTCTGTCTGTCCATGTGTCCTGTAGACAAGTTTGGGACGCCCAGGTACCTGTACTCGGGGGAGTGTCGTGACGCGTGTCCAGAGGGCTTCTTCCCCTCCTGGAGGAGGCGCTGTGAGGCGTGTCCTGCCAACTGCTCCCTCTGCTCCTCCGCCCAGCACTGCCTGCACTGTAGCCCCGCCCACTACCTCAAGGACGAAGCGTGCGTCCCCCTGGAGTGTGGAGAAGGTGAGAACACGACGGACGACACACACACACACACACACACACACACACACACACACACACACACACACACACACACACACACACACACATATACACACACACATATATACACACACACACACATACACACACACACACACATATATACACACACACACACACACACACACACACACATATACACACATACTGACAGACACACACACACACACACACACACATACAGACACACACACACAGACACACACACATACAGACAGACAGTCACACACATACAGACAGACACACACATACAGACAGACACACACATACAGACACACACATACAGACAGACACACACACACAAACATACACACACACACACACACACACACACACACACAAAGACAGTGGTCTATGGTCTGTCTGTCCCAGCAGAGCTGAGGTGTCAGGCAGAGGCTGGCTGTCAGCCATGGAGCATAGAGGAAAGAACAGATGATGAGAGAACAGGGGAAGATAAGGGAGGAGGGAGGGAGGGAGGGAGAGAGAGAGGGAGAGAGAGAGATAGGAAAAGTAGATATGGAGGTGAGAAAGTTTACAAAAGGAAAACGGAAAGAGAGGGAGGGAGAGAGAGACGAAAAGAGATAACGACCAGCAGGGGAGGATGAGAGAGAGAGGAGGGGGGAGGATGAGAGAGAGAGGAGGGGGGAGGATGAGAGGAAATTCTTATCATATGTGGCAGACGTGTCTAGACTGATCCTGAGCCTGGGTCCTCCAGTCTGCTGTTACTCCACAGCTCAGAGGAAACCTCACATTAACACACACACGCACACACACACACGCACGCACGCACGCATGCACACACACACACACACACACACACACACACACACACACACACACATCTTCTAGGGGCTATACAAGCCATGTGTCTTCTTAAACACACTGTGTTACATATGTAATAACCCTATAGAGAATAGCTCCTTCTTCTTCTTCTTCTTCTTCTTCTTCTTCTTCTTCTTCTTCTTCTTCTTCTTCTTCTTCTTCTTCTTCTTCTTCTTCTTCTTCTTCTTCTTATTATTATTATTATTATTATTATTATTATACACAATACACGGTATTATTATTATTATTATTATTATTATTATTATACACAATACACAGAATGAATGGATGGCTTTGTATAACGTGTGTATGTGCATGTGTGCGTGTGTGTGTCCTAGGTGAGGTGGAGGATCCAGAGTATGAGGACTGTCTGCCCTGCGAGCAAGGCTGTAAGAAGTGCCTACAGAGTAAGTAGAGCACACACACACACAGACACACACACACACACACACAGACACACACACACACCACACCCCCATTACCAGACCTCACAGAGGCTGGGAATATGGGGATGAGAATTTCACTACCCAGACTGAGTAACTGACTAGCGACTGTAGCTGATCCTCTCAGCTCCCTGTAAGTCTGATATCACCATCTCTCTCTTACCAGCACAGCAGAACACTTCATATCTATCCTCACCCTACCCAGCCTCCTACCTCCTACCCCAGCTTCCTGCCTCCTACCCCAGCCTCCTATCTCCTACCCCAGCCTCCTATCTCCTACCCCAGCCTCCTACCCCAACCTCCTACCCCAACCTCCTACCCCAGCCTCCTGCCTCCTACCCAGTCTCCTACCCCAACCTCCTACCTCCTACCCCAGCCTCCTACATCCCACCCCAGCCTCCTACACCAGCTTCCTACCCTCCCTCTCTACCCCCCCTCCCTTCCTACCCTGCCCTGTCTCTGCATGGGTCATATAAATGAGAGAAAGAGAGAGAGAGAGAGAGAGAGAGAGAAAGGGAGAGAGAGAGAGAGGGAGAGAGAGAGAGAGAGAGAGAGAGAGAGAGGGAGAGAGAGAGAGAGTTAGACGCAGAGCCACATCGATGAAGACTTGAAGATTATTGTTTCTGCTACACCGCCCGGGGGCTAGAACCTAGGAGGTGAATTGAGCAATCAGTGCAGTGATAAAACTGCTGTGCGTGTGTGTGTGTGAGTGTGTGCGTGCATGTGCTTGTATGTGTGTGTGTGTGTGTGTGTGAGAGAGTCAACCCCATCAAAGCCCCCTCCAGCCTGAGAGAGAGTGATAAGACACAGAGTACAACATAGAAGCCCCCTCTCTCCCCTCCCTCTCTCTACCTCCCCTCTCTCTCCTCCCTCTCTCTATCACTCTCTACCCTCCCTCTCTCCTCCCTCCCCCCAACACTTGTTATGCTGCATCATCTTCTGAACTCATTCAACACCCTCTGGTTATCACGTTCTTCACAGCAGGCTGCACACATCTCTTCCTCTCTCTTTCTCTCTGTCTCTCTCTTCCTCTCCCTCTTTCTCTCTCGCTCTCTCTCCCTCTATCTCGCTCTATCCCCCCCCCCCCCAGGGTGATAGCATATCATATGAAAGTAGCTATTGGTCACAGGTTGTTTGTAGGCTGACTGGGTCAAATCGCGTGTCTGTGTGTATGTGGTTGTGTGAGTGGCTGCGTTCATGCGTGCGTGCGTGTGTGTGCGTGTGTGTGTGTGTGTGCGCGTGTGTGTGTGTGTGTGTGTGTGAGAGAGAGAGAGAGAGAGAGAGATGTGATGTGATGTGATGTGTGTGTCTAGAGACTGTGGAGCTTGGCATGCTCCATTAATATTTATTTGAGGCATTGTGATGTCAGATAAACACAGCCCCCCCTCCTGTCTCTCTCTCTCTTTCTCTCCCTCTCTCTCTCTCCCTCTCTCCCTCTCTCTCTATCTCTCCCTCCCTCTCTCTCTCTCTCTCCCTCTCTCTCTCTTTTGCTGTGAGTAATTGCTCCTGCAGGTACTGGCTTGTTGCAGGTGTTGAGCTCTGGGTGCTGTGAGGCCTGATTTGGCCCTGTGGCAGAGAGGGAGAGAGAGAGAGAGAGAGAGAGAGATAGGGAGAGAGAGAGAGAGAGAGGGAGAGAGAGAGAGACAGAGAGAGAGAGAGAGAGAGAGAGAGAGAGAGAGATAGGGAGAGAGAGAGAGAGAGAGAGAGAGAGAGAGGGAGAGAGAGAGAGAGAGAGAGAGAGAGAGAGAATCTTGCCAGTGAGGAATGTCCCAGGGGGCACTCAGCTGAAGAATGAGCTTTTGTCTCTCCTATCTGTCACTCTTCCTCTCCTCCTCCTCCTCCTCCTCCTCCACCCCCCCCCTCATCTCCTATAATCCTTCTCTTCCTCTGCCCCCCATCTCCCCTCCGTCCCCCATCTCCCCTCCACCCCACCCCCCCCTCCCTCCCTACACCTGTTGTGTTGCTGCGGAGGACTGACAGTATCATGTTTCCCAGGTTGCTAGTCGGACAGTTCTGACTGGTTGATGCAGTCAGATCAGTAAAATCTGTCGGGATTGGTCCGACTCCGCTGGTGTGTGGTGTGAGAGGTGAGATCTCACCCAGACCCAGGGTGACCAGAGCAGAGCTGTTGACCTGGCTGTCTGTCTGTCTGTCTGGAGTGGTATTAGGGTGCCACCTGCTGGCTAGGTAGGGAAACGCATGTGTTTAGAGGAGAAGTCTGGGATGGGTGGATAACACCAGCCTGCTCTCCTCTCTATGCTACAACAGAGAACCCCAGGGAGTGCATCGCCTGTGCGGAGGGCTACTACCAGTAAGTCTTCCTCACCCTCCTCACCCTCACGCACACACACACACACACACACACACACACACACACACACACGCACACACACATACACACTGTCTCTCACTGTGTTTTCCTCTGCCTCTCTCATACACACACACACACACACACACTCACACACTCACGCCCACACAAATACCCACACACTGCCCCCCCCATCCAGGCTAGGTCCAGACTGCTATCAGAATTGTCCAGACAGGACCTACAGTGTCGACACCCCCATGCAGTGTGTTCACTGTGAGGACCCTCACTGTGTCAACTGTGATCAGGCCCAGTGCTACTGGTGTGAGGAGGGATACTACGTCTCAGGTAACGGACTGCACACGACACACGCACACAAAATAGTCCCGTGAGTGTTTTTTTTATGTGCGTGTTTCCATGTGTACCTCTGTGTGTTTGTGTGTTTGTTTGTGTGCCTGTGTGTGGTGTATGTGTGTGTGTGCGCATCTGTGTTGTGTGTGTGTGTGTGCGTCTGTATTTGTGTGTGTGTGTGTCCTCCAGACGGGGAGTGTGTGGAGCACTGTAAGGAGGGTTTCTTCGTGGACGAGGAGAGCCAGGACTGCGAGCCGTGTCACCACGCCTGCCGCACCTGCGGAGGCCCCCAATACGACGACTGTGACGCCTGTGAGGACGGATTCACGCTGCGGAGCGGGGAGTGCGTGGACGACCGCTTCTCCGCCCCCTGCCCCGACAAACGCTTCCGCAACGGTAAGAACACTCCCTCCCACCCCACCCTCCATCTGCTCCATCCCTCCCCTCCACCCCCCCCCCCCATCTCCTCCCTCCATCTCCTCCCTCCTCCACAACAATTCACATTTTAGGAAATTGTGCTTCACACTGTGAATCAGAATCAGAATTTGTTTTAGATTCTCTCAGACACACTCCACCTGGATAGAATACACTCTGCTGTTTATACAGGCCCCCTTGTGGTGTGGAATATACATATATACTAATAATATTGTACTGGTCTCACTAGGCAGCTGTGCCTAGCTATCCAGCAGTGTAAACAGTGATTCAAATTACTCCACAAGCAGCTGATGCTTGCAGTTCAAGGGATTTAGCTGGTTTGACTGTAAAACTGCAATTACAATTACAAAAACATACAGTTACAAAGTAGACCTTAGAAGTTTGTAGCCTAGTCTTCACAATGTCATTTTGAAAGGAGAAATACAATATGGATAACTGCTATTAATAAAATCTATGCAATTCAACTCTAACTTGACAATTGACACAACTTATATGATAACACATAGAAGATAAGTACAATATATAGTACTGTACAAAAGGTATATTGAAATTATCTGCAAACCTAGTATGAATTAGCTTCCGAATTAGCTTTTTTTATATAGTTAGCTGGCCTTTACTGTAGTTTAATCAAAATTATGCTTTAACTTACTTATAAAGACATAATGATTATAGCTTCCAATACTTACAGACATTGCTTCTAACAAACAATAAAAGGAAGATGGATGGAGAAAAGGACTAAAAGGGAATTAAGTCCAGAACAGATATGATTCAACAAAGGTGTAGCAACCCAAATCAAACTAGAAAAGTGACAGTTTATCAGACATTCAAACCCTAACATCCAACAAACATTCCGAAGCCAACAGTCAATTAGAAAATGTTGGGGTTAGTTCCAGAACAAATATACTTAACATTAAGTATACCTAATACTAATTAGTACATTAATTAATGTACACGCTGCAGTATATACTACTCTGAGAGACTGTTTCTCACACTCTCATGTCTTGTTCTCCTGGTGTCTTTTTGTCTTGTTTTCATGTTGTCTTGTTCTCCTGTTGACCTGTTTGTGTTGTTGTCCTGTTTACCTGTTGTGTTGTCTTGTTTACTGGTTGTGTTGTCAGATCAGGGGGACTGTCAGCAGTGCGATGCCTCCTGTCTCAACTGCTCAGGCCCTGGGAAGGAGGAGTGTAACACCTGTGACTCAGGTAAGAGGACTACAGGCTGGGACTACAGATCCCAGACTACAGGCTGGGACTACAGATCTAAGACTACATATCCCAGACTACAGGCTGGGACGACGGATCTAAGACTACATATCCCAGACTACAGGCTGGGACGACGGATCTAAGACTACATATCCCAGACTACAGGCTGGGACTACAGATCTAAGACTACATATCCCAGACAGGCTGGGACGCCGGATCTGTGGCAGGCTAGTGGTCACATGTGGTTGGGACACACATAGGCTGGGACTATACATGTTAGAATCACAGGGGAGGCTACTGAGACTACTACATAACTGACATGTTGCTTCCTTCCGTCTGTCTGTCTGCCTGCCCCTCCCTGCATGTGTGTGTGTGTGCGTCTGCTTGACTGTGTGCTTCTGTGTGTGTGTCTGCGTCTGCTTGACTGTGTGCTTCTGTGCGTGTGTGTGCTTGACTGTGTCCTTCTATGTGTGTGTGTGTTTGTGCTTGACTGTGCTTCTGTGTGTGTGTGTGTGTGTGTGTGTGCGTCTGCTTGACTGTGTGCTTCTGTGCGTGTGTGTGTTTGTGCTTGACTGTGTGCTTCTGTGTGTGTGTGTGTGCGTCTGCTTGGCTGTGTGCAGGTCATTTCCTGACCGCCCGTCAGGCGTGTGTGTCCCAGTGCCCGGCGGGCTGGTTTGGGGAGGCGTCGTCGGGGCGCTGTGCTGACTGCGTGCCGGGGTGTGTCCTCTGTCAGGATGGCCAGCGCTGCCAGCGCTGCAGCACAGGACACACACACCTCTACCTGCAGGACGGACTGTGTGTGGCCGAGTGTCAGAGGTCAGCGAGGCGAACCACACACACGTGCGCGTACCACACACTCTCTCTCTCTCTCACACACACACAAACAGACACACACACACTCTCTCTCTCTCTCTCTCACACACACACACACAGAAACACACACACACAGACAGACGCACAGACACACACACAGACACACACACACACACATGCAAATACTTACGCACACACTCTCTCTCTCTCTCTCTCTCTCTCTCACACACACACACACACACACACACACACACACACACACACACACACGATATCTGTATTCATGTCACCAGAATATGCTCTTGATATCATCCCTGTTCTCATCCCCATATACTCCTATACTCCAGGGGTTACCCGCGGGGGGGCGAGTGCCAGCCCTGTGCCCGGGGGTGTGCCAGTTGCCTGGGCAATGCCACCCACTGCCTGAGCTGTTCCGCCCAGTACCTGCTGCTGGACCACTCCTGTGAGGGCCACTGTCCAGACGGGCACTACCCCCAGGACGGCCTCTGTCTGCGCTGCCCGCCTGACTGCACCCGCTGCACGGCCGGCCTCTGCCAAGGTAGGGAGACCTTGACCGCTCCCAGAACAGAGAGCAATAGAACAGAAGATATATGGACAGAATAGGATAGGATAGAATAGATATGGATAGAATAGAAGATATATGGATATAAAAGAATATAAGATACAGTATATGGATATAATTGAATAGAAGATATGGATAGAATAGAACAGATATGGATAGAATAGAAGATATATGGATATAATAGAATAGAAGATATGGATAGAATAGAACAGATATGGACAGAATAGAAGATATATGGATATAATAGAATAGAAGATATATGGATATAATAGAATAGAAGATATATGGATATAATAGAATAGAAGATATATGGATATAATAGAACAGATATGGATAGGATAGAATAGAACAGATATGAATAGAATAGAAGATACATGGATAGAATACATATGGCTGGAATAGAAGAGATATGGATAGAACAGAATATATATTAATATGAATGGAATAGAATAGAACCGATATGGATAGAATAGAATAGACAAGCCTGTAATAGAATATCAATAGAATAGAATAGATAATGATAGGAAGTATGAAGCAGACGATAAAGCTGATTTTCTATGGACACTGGAGAACATCATCCGTCCCCCCCCACTCCAGAGTGTGAGCAGTACTACTTCCTCCACAAGGACGAGTGTGTGGACGACTGTCCCCGCGGGTTCTTCCCCAGCCCCGAGCAGATGGAGTGTGTTCGTTGCCATGCCGATTGTGCGTCGTGCGACGGGCCGGACTCGGACGACTGCGTGGCGTGTCACCACGCCGCCGCCGTGCGCTACAACGGGGAGTGTCTGTCCCGCTGCCCCTCCGACACCTACCACAACACACACGCCTCGGAGTGCAGGGGTAGGTAGACTGCACACTACACACACACACACACACAACATACACACACACACACACACACAACATACACACACACACACACACACACACACACACAACATACACACACACACACACACACACACACTGCATCCACACACACATTATAGGCCTGGCCTTACGGTAGCATGTCTGATAGGCTGTCCATTGTATTTCCCAGACTGTGATAGGTCGTGTCTGACCTGCTCTGGCCCTGAGCCCTCTTCCTGCCTGTCCTGTGGGTCCAACATGCGTCTGGACGGCACCGGACACTGTGTGTTCTACAGCCAGTGTTCCCTGGGCTCCTACAGGGGCCAGGAGGGCGCCTGCCTGCCCTGCCACCCAGACTGCCACCACTGCTCAGGCCCGGCCAGGGACCACTGTCTCAGCTGCAACGCACAGCTGCTGCTGCTCAGTGAGTTACCATGACCTAATACTACTAATACTAGTACTTTTCCTACTGCTATCTTACTACTACTTCTACTACTACTACTACTATTACTACTACTATTATTACTACCACAAACACTACTACCACCAATACTAATACTACTACTACTAGTCCTTAGTAGTCCTTAGTCCTACTGCTGTCTTTTTACTACTACTACTACTACTACTACTACTACTACTACTACTACTACTACTACTACTACTACTATTACTACCATTACTACTAATACCAATGCTACTACTACTACTACTACTATTACTACCACTACTACTAATAACAATTACCACTACCATACTATTACTACTACTACTACTACTACTATTACTACTACTACCACTACAACTACACTAAATACAATTACCACTACCATACTATTACTACTACTACTATTACTACTACTACTACTACCAATACTAATACCACTATTTCTCCTAGTGCTCAGTGAGCCATGATGACCTACAGTAATTCTACTAATACTGCTTGTACCACTATTTTCTTCAAATATTCTCGACTCTTACAATAGGAAACACATTTTTCATTTGTTTTTTTAATATTTACAGGACAATATGACCGATTATAAGCTATCCGAAGCTACCCTGGCGCCGCCCTGGAATGGCGCGGCTTTGGGGGGAGTCCACCACTACTACCCCTAGTATTAATACTATACTACTGTAGTACTACTAATACTCATCTCTCTCTCCCTAGTATTAATACTATACTACTACCCCTAGTATTAATACTATACTACTGTAGTACTACTAATACTCATCTCTCTCTCCCTAGTATTAATACTATACTACTACCCCTAGTATTAATACTATACTACTGTAGTACTACTAATACTCATCTCTCTCTCTCCCTAGTATTAATACTATACTACTACCCCTAGTATTAATACTATACTACTGTAGTACTACTAATACTCATCTCTCTCTCTCCCTAGTATTAATACTATACTACTGTAGTACTACTAATACTAATCTCTCTCTCTCCCTAGTATTAATACTATACTACTACCCCTAGTATTAATACTATACTACTGTAGTACTACTAATACTAATCTCTCTCTCTCTCTCTCTCTCTCTCTCTCTCATCTTTCTATCTAGACCAGACCTGTGTGGCTGAGTGTCCCGTGGGTTACTACGGTGACGGGGACGAGCGCGTGTGCGAGCGCTGTCACTTCAGCTGCGCGTCATGCCACGGGCGCCACAGCGGTCAGTGTTTCACCTGCAAACCTGGCCTGTTCAGGCTGGGACGCAGCTGCGTGGAGACCTGCGGAGACAGGTAGGGCCCACACACACACGCGCACACACACACACACGCATTCATTCACACACAGACAGGACCAGAGGGCGGTTAAGAAAGCAAGTAAGATCGCGAGAGACTCAACTCACAACCTCAGCACCTGCTTCCAGATCCTGCCCTCTGATTGGAGATATGCCGCCCCTGTATCTAAAACAAACGGGCAGATCCTGCTTCATCCTCTCTACTATAAAGCTCCTGAACAAACACAACCCCCCCCCCCCCCCCTCCCTCCCCAATGCTTGGATGAACTGACCCCCCCCAATGCGGACACACACACACACACAATAATTGTGACCTCCACGTCCCCCCTCTCTCTCTCTCTTCGTCAGTCACTTTGGCAACGCCACCACGATGGCGTGCGACCGATGTGACCCGTCATGCAGCCAATGCCACGGCAGTGGGCGTGGTCAGTGCTTGAGCTGTCGTGACGGGTACCTGTACCACAAGCAGGCGGGGCGCTGCCTACAGGTGTGCCCGGACAACTTCTACCCGGACGCCAAGGCCAAGGCGTGCCGCAGGTGCCACCCCACCTGCAAGACCTGCGACGGTGAGGCACTACCTCACACACACACACACACACACACACACACACACACACACACACACACACACACAAAACCTCACATACTCACCCAGGCTCATATACTGTAACTTCACATGCTCTCACATCCACAACCTCACGCTATTAGTGCGCACACACACACACACACAAACACACACACACACACACACACAAAACCTCACATACTCACCCAGGCTCATATAACTTCACATGCTCTCACATCCACAACCTCACGCTATTAGTGCGCACACACACACACACACACACACACACAAAACCTCACATACTCACCCAGGCTCATATAACTTCACATGCTCTCACATCCACAACCTCACGCTATTAGTGCACACACACACACACACACACACACACACACACACACACACACACACACACACACACACACAAAACCTCACATACTCACCCAGGCTCATATAACTTCACATGCTCTCACATCCACAACCTCACGCTATTAGTGCACACACACACACACAAGTTCACTCACATGAATACAACCACACTTGTAAATTCCACCTCTCTTCCCTGTGTGTCCAGATGAGGGCGCTCTGGCCTGTAAGACCTGTTACCACGGCTACAGGCACTTTGCGGGGATCTGTGATTCAGACTGTCCCGTCGGCCATTACACTCCCTGGGGGGTAAGACTCCAGCAGCTTCGTCTTCTGATAGACTGTCTTTGTGTGTGTATGTGTGTATGTGTGTGTGTGTGTGTGTGTGTGTGTGTGTGTGTGTATTAGCGTCTGTCTTTGTGTGTGTGTGTGTATTAGCGTCTGTCTTTGTGTGTGTGTGTGTGTGTATTAGCGTCTGTCTTTGTGTGTGTGTGTGTGTGTGTGTGTGTGTGTGTGTGTGTGTGTGTAGGTATTTGATATGTACAGTACCTGTCTATGTTTTGTTCTCAGGATTCTACGTCTCAGGGATCTGGTTCTAAGGGTTCTAAGGGTTTTGGTCTTCTGGGTTCTGACCCGGTTTGCGTTCCATGCGACCGCTCGTGTGTGGACTGCTGGGGGCCGGGCCAGTGGAACTGTACGGTATGCCCCGCTCTCCAGATCTTGTCAGATGATCGACGCTGTCTGTCCTGCTGCGGAGACACGCCCCACAACGGCCCCCTCCAACACCAGTGCTGTGACTGCAAGACCTCGTACGGTAAACGACTACACCCCATCGCCTTAAAGGACAGCTTCGACTACACCCCATCGCCTTAAAGGACAGCTTCGGAATTTAGTATTATAAGCCATGTTATAAGGTTATGTACGATCATACACAACAGCCGATATCAAAGTCTCGTCCAACGGTGCACTCTGGAGATATAGCCCGTCGCTGCTAACACACTCAATGGATCCATAGGTGCATAGACAAAATCCCTCAAAAACACCATAAACTCTCGTTTTCAAAGACAGGAAACGCACCGAGTGGTCACTGGTGTCCGTTGATGTTCTGAGAAAAAAATCACCACAAAGTATGCTTCCGATCGGGTTTTATTGATCATGTTATATCCATTGATTTGTACTGACAACAAAGCCAGAGATGTTTAGATTAATCCGCGTCCCATATTTGTTTTGATCAACAAACACTTCTACCTAACACTATCAATGAAATACCAGCTGCAAAACAATCCTAGGCTCTGTACTTGTGGTTGTTGTTGTTGTGTAGACCTGTGACCCGGAAGCGGCTCTTCTTCTACGGTAGCCTCCAAACTCAGTCAAGACCTCCCAAAGTTCAAGCAGAAGTTAACAAATGTATATACTGAGAATTAAAATAGTTCTATGCTAAATGATAAATAAAACCCGATAGGAAGCATATTTTGTGGTAATTCTTTTGTTAGAACATCAACGGACAACCCATTGTGTTGTGTCTATGGGGCAGCCCATAGAACCGTGGTAAAAAAAGTTTTACATTTTGGCACCCTCATTCATGAGTCCCCTGACTCTTGTCATCAAGTCTCATGTTGTCATCTCGAACACTCTAGCGCCACTAACGTGTCAAAGTTGGAGGTGCGTTTATGCACACAACTTTTGACCCATTAGTCTGATTTTCAAAAACAAGGCAGTCCTTGGCTCAAGCCGGGTTCAATGACGTCATTTTCCGTCATATTGGATTTTTTCCGCCATGTTGGATTTTGTGAAAAACACTTTCTAGCACCACCAACGTGTCAAAGCTGGAAGAGCGTTTATGCTGAACCATATGTCCTATTTTCAAAAATATCTCACGTATGTACTCAGCACCTGGCCTACTAGGGTCGGATGTGCGCACAGCTCTTTTGCCTTTTGTCTGTGCCTACACTGATAGGCTTTTTCCACCAAGAGGGAACCGGTTCGGTGCCGGTTCGTGAACCTAATTTTGAATGCTTCCGAGCATTTCGACCAAAAAGAAATGAGTTCGGGAACCCGAAAGCTGGTTCCGAACCGGCACCACAAAATAGTAGGTTTTTCAGTGCGAACCGTGACGACATCATGGGCGTGGGCTGACGTACAACGGTTCGGCTCAAAACTGGTCGAAACGCAGGCCCGTTCTCTGGACAGAACCAAGGTTCCAGGAATTTTGAAACGAACCGGTTCACGAACCAGAGTTCCTTTGGTGCGATGGATGGATGGATGGTTTTGATGCGATGGTTGCACTTCCTGCTTGGCCCCCATACCGCTACTTGCAGCTATATTACTGCATATTTTCCATTGACATGTACATTTAGATTTTTACATCAAAAACTATGCTTAGTATCTCAGTATAGTCTCAGACAAGTTAACTCGGGAAACCATGTACTTTCTACATCCGCAGAGAGTAGAGCTTGAGGTGTTTAGTAGCGCCAGATATGTCTGTATTTCAACATCCATTATCCGTCGTTGCTTTCTACACAAAAAACTGTAAGTGTCTGAGTGTAGGAACAGTCCATTCTAGCCAGGGGCCTTTTTAGCTTGACCAGCGTCATCAACCACATGAGCTGGTTAGAGCTCACATAGTAGTAGTCGTTATAAGTTGTTGTATCAGTAAAAGTATAGTCTTTTCTACTGAGGGACACTTCTACTTTTCAAATCCAGAGTTTAGATAAAAGAAAAGATTCCTGGCTTGTTTACTCATTGTTTTACACGTTAGGGGTCTCATAGATTAGTAGTGTATCATATTAATTCAAAAATTAATTCCATCTTTCCAATCCATCATTGCCACAAAGGAATATTCATCATGGGTGGGGGACAACATGTTTACTGTGCACTTGTTCATTATTAATTATTCCATAATTTGACCCCTTTAACTCTCACACATACATTTTTCCACATTTGTCCCATCCCCTCACCCTCACCCTCACCCTCACCCCATCCCCCTGAGGGGATGAACTGTAACCTCTGACCCCCTGCCCCCCCCAGACGAGTGTGTCCTGGGTGTGAACTTCGTCTTCGGGAGTCCTGAGGACCTGGCGGAGCAGGAGGGCGGCCGGCCGGTGCTCTTCGCCCTGACCTCCATCGTCCTCATCCTCTCTCTGGGCACCGGGGTCTTCCTCCTCCTCCGCTCGCGCTACTGCGCAGGCCTCGCCAGCAAGGCCGTCGGCTCCACCGCTTACCAGAAGCTGGGTGGCAAAGGAGGCGGGGTCTTGTCCGCCAACGCTGCCACCTCCGCCTCCACCAGCGCGTACGGAGAGTACAGCGACCGCATCATCGAGGAGGAGGACGAGGGGGAGGAGGAGGAGGACGACGACGACATCGTATACATGGGGCAGGACGGGACGGTGTACAGGAAGTTCAGGTACGGTCTCCTGGAGGAGGATGAGGAGCTGGAGCTGGAGTACGACGACGAGAGCTACTCCTTCACATGAGGGGGGCGGCGAGCGGCGTGCCGCGGCCCGGGCTCAGATGCACACGTGGAAGAACCTGGAAATATTTTGTGTGCCGCTGGATTTGCAGAACTTCTGAGTTCACAGTTACCTCAGAGCGTCCGACCGAAAGGTCTCTGGTTCGAGTCGGGAGCCAGGCCACCTGACAAGTGTTCTCCCATCAATCATTGGCTACCATTGTGCCCTTGAGCAAGGCACGTAATGACTGTAAATGTAAAATGTTTCAGTGGAACTAAATTAAGTGTATCCCAAGTTTTTGGAGGTATTTGAAAATAGTTTGAGTTGCGCCTGGTTTGCGAAACCTCTGAGTTTGCACTTTTGAGCGTGTTGGTTTCAATGGAACTAAATCAGTCTAAACAAATCAGTAGAGCTAAATCTAAATCACCAACCAAATCAAAACTGACGGAACCAATCAAGTGCACCTCAAGTATTTGGAGGTATTTGTAAATACTATTTGACCCAGGTCAAGGAACTCAGGGTTGTGCTCAGAAGCCGTTTAGACACGTTTGATTCAAACCTGGTTTACAATGGGGAAGGATGGTTTGGTTTCAGTTCTGCGTTTACCCCAGGTCTAATTTGTTTACACTGTGTTTATGATGATTTCTGCTGTAGTGAAGGAGGCCTGGATATTTACTGGTCTGGAGGATCCATCCATCCATCCATACCTTGAACTGTCCTCCATCCAGTCATCTCCTCCATCCATCCGTTTATCCATCTTATAATTAGTAAGATTATGCTGAGCGTAGAAGTTGAGAAATGCACTGCGATCTTGTTCTCTATGGTTTATTTTTATGAATTAAAACACTGTGTGTAGATTTTGTTAAATGTGCTATTTAGCTGTGCATCTATTTGAATTAATTAATTCAAAGCTGTCATTGTCATTTCAATCATTGTTACCCATGGACTGGAATCAGAGCGAGCACTCCGGGCTCCTCATTGTGGATTGTAATGATGTGGCTGAAGAAGTTGTGGTCTGATCTATCAAGCTGATCCAATATTGCTATTGGGAGTGTTATATTAACCCCCCCCCCCCCAGAACTGTGAACTGTTCGGACCTGTTCAGTGTCCTTGTTTCAGCTGTACCTCTCTGAGTAGACATCTCTGCCCATGTTGATGATTAATAATCTTCAATTTAATTTTCTCTGTTTGAGGTGAAACCACTTAATGTGTTGTCAAATATTTATTTAAATAAAGTTGAATGAAGCTTGAGAACTTTCTGGATCACAATCTGCTGTGATTGTGACAAACATGATTAGCCTACACAAACACACACACACACAACCAAACTGCCTTGCAGAAGCTTCACCAGCATAAAGTCATCTGATTGTGATGAGACCAAATCAGTCAGATTAGGGGGTTGTTCATTAGCTTGGCTGTCGTGTCTTGGGTTGAGCAACAGTCACTTTTTCCTGTCAAACCCATCTCCTTCCTATAAACTATTACATCCTCAAGTCCAAGTTTACATTTTTTTATGTAAACCGTTTACTCCAAACTTCCATGTTTCAGAGGAAATAGCAAAATGTGAGTAAACTAGTCTGCTCCCCTCAATTTGAAGTTTTGACTTCAAACTGGGAAGCGAGGTCGTGTGTGTTTAGGTAAAGAAGCAGACACTCATTGTTAACATGTTTATTATTAGGAAGGAGACTTCGGACAGGGTCGTTCACACACAACAGAGGACAGCAGAACATGGGTTATCTTGATGTACAATCAACACACAGGCCACAGTGGAGACAAGCAGATACAGCTGCGCTCTTAGGGTTCATGATCACCAGAAACCGGTTGGTTACAGTATTTTTTCTTCTGCGGCGAATTTGTGATCCAAGATTACCAAGAGTTGCAGTATACTACACCCCCCCACCCCCCCCCAAAAAAAACAGTTTAACCAGAATGTTATCACACTTGAAAGTTTCATACAAATAAACATTTGTTGTATAATCACAATGTGTTTCCCTGGATAGAACATAAGCTTAGCAGTGTCCCGCCAGCAGTGGGACCCAAGGGCCAAACTGAGTGCTGATTGGCAGTGCCTTAACTAAACCTACGCTAGTGCATGTAAATGTAACTACAGTGTACAGAACTGTAATATAGTGAAGTTCCATTAATGCCTCTTTACAACTGCTGACATGTTTTCCAACAGACATCTGAACCCTGCAGTAATCCTTCAGTACAAATCTAACCTCTGGCCTGTTAAATAGAATCTTTACCCTGATCCAGCTGCCATGGCCACACACACTTTACGCACACATTTGCGTAACAAGCACGGTAGCAAGCTTGACAGTCGCACACACGCACACAGCTGGGGGTCAAGGTTGAACAAAAAAAACAAAGTTGTGCAAAGGACCTTTTCTGGTGAGGGGTTCTGGACCGGGATGGGGCAGACACACACAATGAGTTTCCGTCCGTGTGCCTGTGTAGTGTATCCAGGTCCAGACTTCCTCCGAACCGGCCAGCCCTTCCCTGTGATGTTGGAGGTTCAAATAGGGCCAGCGCACACACAAACAATCACAGTACCGCACCACTACAGTACTGCGCTACACAACTGTTTGGCATAGGGCTCAGTGGTGCGTGTGTGTGTGTGTGGTTAAAAAAAAGTGTTTACCAGTATACATGATATTGTCTGTGCACTTGTGTCCCTTCCATAGTTGCATCTAAGGCACGTTACTGTTACACTAGGTCTACAATACACCTCCCCTACCCTGGCCAGCGCAAGATAAGGAGGAGCATTTCCATGTATTCACACAGCTTAGATTCCTACCTTCTCTACAGATCCAGACAGCTGTATTAACATACACTACATGTACCATGTTCACAACAAGAGTCAACATCTGCATGGGTTTGATGGGGAACACAAGATAATAATAATAATTATAATAACAACAACAACAATAATAATATAACCGGCAATAAATAGGATTTCTCTTAGAGAAGGAGAAGCTGCACCCCAGAGACTGACCACAGGGACGTTGACCCGGGGCCTTGGGAGGACTCGACGGGGAACCTGGCCTGATAAGACCCAAACATTCATATATGCTTGTCTCTTAAAAAAAATACACTCTTAGGTACATAGTGTACAATTCAAAACCAGGTCTCTTTTCTTTTCAACTCACAATAAATCTAAAGTAAAAAGTATTTACAGCCTTTATAGAGATCTTTACACTCGCTCCCCCCCCCCCCCCCCCCCGACTCTGCATCGCCTTTGACACACACACATCCATTCCATTCCCATCCATTCTGCCTAAGACTAGGACTGAACTTAGTCCTTTCTTCCTATCTTCCTATCACTGCTCATCTCCAGCACACCTTTAGAGGAGCGGGGTCCACACACACACGACACGTCCCTTTTCCAGGGGAACTTTGGGTCCGCTCCTCACCTCACTAAACTATGTTCACAAACCCACAGAACTGATTGGCTAGACAGTGGGCGAGAGCATGCTGGGTTTCGACCAATGAGGAGCTAGCCAAAAACGGTGTGTGGGGTTACATCAGAACCACAGACCAGTAATACTAACAGCGGAACAGCAGATTCGGCTACAGGGTTGTATATTCATATAATGAATGACAAGCAGTATTCAACCATCTGCTCGGTATGCATCTGTTCCAAGGGTTCTGTTGTGCCAATTCTGATCAGTTTTACCACTGGGGGTCACTGAGAACAGTGACACGCTGCCAGAGACCAGGACTGTGACACGACAAGACCTCAGCCCCGATGCAGAACAGACAGGCCTCCCTGAGGAGCAGCAGGACTTCTAACCAGAGCAGGAGCTCCCCGCAGTAGACCATGGCACTGATCATATAATTCCAGATTTAACCCCCCTTACACCCAACCTTGCCCTCACTCACTCCATCACACCCACCCCTCCACTCAGTTGTTCTCTCTCTCCGTCTCCCTCCATCACACACACTCCTCTACTCTTTCTCTCCCACACACACACACCCCTCCCTTACTAGACCAAACAAATCTCTACAGAATCTGCCCTGGGTGAGATAGCGAGAGAGCGGACAGGAGAGCAGACAGCCCATGGTCAATCTGACCCCAGCCAACCGCTGGAGAAGGTACTGAGCGCACCGGCTAGAAACGAAACACGTCCCTTTTTGATGAGGTCACACGTGGGGTTTTTACAGATGGAACCTCACTAGCTTACTGGTTTTTGTCACATGAGGAGAGTTAAAATGGACCCAATAGACAACAAAATACAGGCGGAAAAAAATAAATCAAAAACAATTGTACGCATACTCGACGACAGCGGCTTTACGTTGAGATAAGAGGCCTTAAGAGTTTGAATGACAGACAGGGCTGTGTGTGTATGTGTGATCCGAGTCAGTGACCGTTCATGATTTTGGTGGGCGATATTGTTGTTGTTTGTGACTTGCTGGCGACTGCTTTGAAGAAGTTGTCCTCCTTGAGCTTGATGTGTTCTGGGAGCTCCAGCTGTCTCTTGGCCTCCTCAATGTCGTTGTTGATGGCTGATATAAGAGCCTCTGTGTGTGGGGGGAGAAAAAGAGGGAAAGGGTGAATGAGAGATGTGTGTGAGTGTTTGTCAGAGCATGCGCATGACAGAAAGTGTGAATGTGTATGTGTGTGAGAGAGAACAATGTGTGTGTGTGTGTGTGTGTGTGTGTGTGTGTGTGTGTGTGTGTGTGTGTGTGTGTGCGCGTGTGTGTGAGAGAGAGAGAGAGAGAGAGAGGGATAAAGAGATGTCTCTTACCAAGTGAATCGTAGCTCCTCTCCGGACGGACATAGCCCACCATCACCACACTGAGGATCTGCCCATAGAAATCCTCTTTAAACTTGTGGATCACATGAGTTTCCTGAAACACACAACTGACTGTCAATACATCCACCAATACTAACTACCACTACACACACCAAACAATTAGCATGAACACAACAGACACATTCATTATACAGACATTTACATTTTAGTAATTTAGCAGACACTTATCCAAAGCGACTCGCAATAAATACATTTGCCTAGAGTAAGTGATTAGTCTTATCTAGGGGGAACTTGTAATACAAAAAGGCCTATTTGTAGCAGCAGTCCTGACCATGGACTTCTTGATATTCTTGTAGTAAGGGTTCCAGCCGATGCTCATAACCATCTTGTGTATGTCTCCGCCCACACATGCCCAGCCATAGTAGATCCCTGTACTGATGTCGGCAGGAAGGTGCTCCACCACAGAGTCTGGGAAGTTGGCTAGGGGGAGGAGGAGGAGAGAAGGAAAGAACGGAATGTTTATTTGCAATATGTAACCAGTGTAGTTACATTGGAATTCTTGTCACTCGCTTGTCCTTTTACAGTATCTTACCAGCGCTAATCAGTTCCCCATTCCAGTCCTAGGTACACCGCTAGACATTTAAAGGTTCCCAAACTGGCAATTCACTATCCGTAGTCTAGCAGCCTATCAGTATCCTCCTTGTCTACTTATCCCATCCGATCATGGGTGACTGTGTCTGTGTCCATGAGATAGGCAGTGCAATTAAATAACATTCAAGTATACAGTTGTGCAGAGTCAGTTGTTGTTGTCTATTGTATAGGCCAGAGGGAGGAGAGAGGAGAGGGAGAGTAACGCCCTGGTGAACTTGGGAAGCTCAAACCATCACCATCCACAAGTCAAGTCTTCTCTCTAACCTATGCTCACTTCAACTTTCTACGCCATAAAAGTTGTCAGCACAGATGGACCACAGTTTAACACAGTTTTAGTTTAGACTCAAGAGGCTTCCTAGTTTCCATAAGACCAAACATCTGCTATGGTTAATAGGAGGGTGAAAGGGGTAAGAGCAGTAGAGCACTGGGACTGGTGGGTTCCTCAGGACACAGAACAGATGTTGGTTGTCACCATGCCATCCAGGGCACAGCTCATGCAAGGCAAACAAGGCAATCGAGAATTCCCTTGGCAACAAACCTCTGATGGCAGTAGTCACGGTTACAACAATACTAGACGATACTAGTACTCATCTAACTTTACACCCTCTTTGGATAGCAGATGGGCTCTCAGAAATTACAGCTCGCTATCTAGCTAACATTAACGTTACCTCAACAAGAGTTTGGTTTACATCATAACATCTCTGGTAAGCTAATGTCAACTGTCAGGTAGCTAGTAGTCCTGCGCATGGCTACCGGTAGAGACCTTGGCACTAGCTACGTTTCGGTTGTGCAACACTAGCTAGTAGCTTACTTATTAGCAAGCAATGTGGGCTAGCAGGCCACACTCAAGTCGATAATGTGAATATGCGCAAACGCCACAGCATCTCTCATTGGAATCGCTAAACATGACTAACGTTAATGCTAATTCATAAGCATAGCTACATTGGTCTAGTATTATAAAGCTAGTGCTAACGTCCGTTAGCTACAACGCATTAGCACGAATACGTAGGTAGCTAGCTGGCTCGCCGCTGTAATGTGATATTGACAATATTGACGTTAGCAGGGTGACTTGGTTCGGGTTAGCTGACTAAGAGACATAAAGCAACTAGCTAATTTAGCGTTATGCCAAGTTTTTTTTGATATTGTTGAGTTGCCTAGCTAGCTAGCTGCTAGCTTACCTGTGGGGATCCCCAGTTCTTTGCTTCCTCTGCCGAATCCTCGAATCACCACTCCTCGGCAAAAGTACGGAAGACTCTTCATGTCCCCTTTTTCAGACACCAGTTAGTTGGACGACTTTTTCCGCTAACGTTCGCTGAGAATAACAACGACGTTGAGCTCGCTAAAACAACGGCGACTCAAATGACCTCGAATGACCACGGAACCTACCTGGCCACTCAACGTCGTTAGCTAGCCTTCCTTAGCCTAGCTTTCTAGCCTTGGCAGTAGCAGCGTATGTTGTTGCTAGCCAGTAATAACTAGCACTACTAGGCTACAAACTGATTGTGATAGCAAGCTGGCGCGTCGTATTCACCTGTCTGAAGAGATATTTCTGTGTCACATCACACGCTGGCGAGGTTGTGAATGGAGAATTTTCGGCTGTGCGTACTGCGCAGCTGCGAGCTCGTGATCACAGGTCGAACATCCCTCTTTTTTTCTCCCCCCCCCCCCAAATGTAGGCCTATTTATTAAACTTTCACAAAGTACAGCGAAACAATATAATAATCACAATAATAGTACAGATACTATTACTTTTCAAAAAGAACAAAATACATACCAGGGGTCAGTAGAAAAGAAAGAAAATAACTTAAAGGAATAGTAAAGGGAAAATGCATGTTTACCCCTGTTTTAAGGTTACTCATGATCATATACAATGGTTCAGATCAAAACGTTGACAAAACTAGCACTTTTAAGAAAGTCTGATAATTGCTCTACCACCGTTTTGGTCATACAATGGATGTGGGTGGGCATCTTGAAAAATCTTTCAAAAACATGTTAAACTCTCGATTTCAGCAGGTTAGTACTACAAAACTAGGGGAGAGCGGGACGCGTTAGACCGTGGGGCGCATCAGACCATGGGGCTTTTGAGGTGATCTGTTGTAGCTACACAAACATATTTTGGTGAACACATCTCTCTAGGTCACGTCAACCTATCCTGAAGTTGGTGGGAGTATTTTAAAATCTTTAAACATTTTCTTGGCGATCATCTGTTTTTACCCCATGTATTATTTTTTTTACGCTAGTGTTTTTTGATTTATACCTTGTGTATACATGTCACAGAATCCAAACATATATCATTTTAATCACTGTTTTAGTGGCTATAAGATAGAATAATTTTCGTGTTTCAGGCTACATAGCACTGAGTGACAGCTAGCCAGATAGCTAGCCTGCAGTAGTTGGGGCACTTTGGCAACGCGGCCCACATTCAATCATCATGCATTACTAGCCATTTTTCTTTACTTTTATTCACAGTATGAGAAAGAGGCAACGTAAGACCGATAGAGAAGTGGCCAGGGAGGTGCTTGAGCTGGCAGCCAGAGAAATGGAGAGAGTGTCTGTACGTGGTGCAGCTAAAAGCTACTCCATCAGTCATGTCTCCCTGTTACGCTACTTAAAAAAGAGGAGGGACATGCAAGAGGCAGGCAGCACAAGGCTCCCTGATGTTGGCTACTCTCACCATGGTCAAGTGTTCAGTAAGGGTCAGGAGAGGGAGCTGAGGGACTACCTACTGACGGCATCTGCCATGTTTCATGGCTTAAGCCCAAGTCAGGTAGCCTAATTCAGGAGATAATAGTTAATTTATGAGTTAGATATTCATAGAAATCATCACCTAACAATCTATACATTAGCCTATAATACAATAAATAAATACAAGCTATATACAGACATAATAAATACAACTATATACATAGGCTTATGATAAAATAAATACTAAATATAGGAGCAAATATCGTATAGAACATTACATTATTAGACCTATACATAATAAATACCTAACAGTATAAATAATGCATTCAGGTAGTGAAAAAAACATGTATGTAGCACATAACATATAGTTGTAAGAAAATAATGTTATTTGCATGGGTTTTTAAGGCAATGTACACTATTGGTCCAATGCGTCCCACTACGTGGTTGGACCGTTTTCACATCCGCCACTTTTGGCAAAACTTTAAGAAACTGGTAAGTGCTGGAAACCTCGTGTTGATGTCCTTTTGTAGCCAACAGATATAGGTATACATGTATAGCAAAATTCATAATAAAACCGAAATCATTTTTAAATAAATAAGCTTAAGGCAAAAAATGGTCTGACGCGCCCGCTCTCCTACTACAATTACAACTACTACAACACACACCCTAAAGAAATCCAGCAATCGTATCATAACTGCTTGGTGTCACACACGCCCACACACATGCACAGGCACACACATTCACACACACGCACACACACATTATAGAAAACTAGCTGATGGTAACAAGCACTTAGATAGGCTGTTTATTTGTGATAACTGTACCTGCTATGCTTTTCTATCACAGTAGTCACAGTAGATGGTGGGAGGCCTGTAGGTTGTCATGGTAATGTTGTGACGATGCGCATTATCCTACAGCAATCCAGTAGAATGAAGGATTAAATTAGAAGCCTACAATTAAAATCGCCCTGTCTGTCACTGTCCATTAGCCTGTATGCCCACTCATGATAGAACATTAGCTGATGGTAACAAGTAGACTTACTTATATTAGATAGCCTGTTCATTTGTGATAATTGTACCTGCTATGTTATCCTGTCATAGAGTCGTCACAGTAGAGGGGGGGGGTATATGTTGCCACTGTGATGAAGATGCATTACCTACAGCAATCCAGTAGAATGATGAACAGTGGCGTCTGGTGGGTTCTGGCGCCAGGTATGCCAGAGCCAGCGAAGTGTGCGAGCCGCTTCTACAGTGCGCACATTTTTTTTGCATGCCCTGATGGGAGGTTTCTAGGCAACAGAAGGGCCCTTGAGCAGTTACCCGAGCCCAAACGAACCCTGGAACCAGGAGGCCTTGGGATACGACCGGAGCCACGTTTTGGCGCTAGAAATTCTGAGCTGCGTTCTAGTGCAGGGGTGGCCAACCAGTCAGAGACTAAGAGCCACAAAAATTACTGTGGTACCACCCAGAGCCACACCATATACCAGCGTTTCTCAACCTTTTTTTCAGTCACCGCACCCTTCATAAGTACTTAAAATCCCAAGGCACCCCAGTCTAAAATAAGAAGAAAAACATTATTGTCCATTAAATATACATTTTAAGTTAATTTATTTAAAATTAATACATACAACAAGATATTTTCTGACATAATATATTTTGGACTGGGCTGGGTTAGGCTGGACTGGACTGGGCTGGGTTAGGCTGGGCTGGACTGGGTTAGGCTGGACTGGGTTAGGCTGGGTTAGGCTGAACTGGGCTGGGTTAGGCTGAAAATATATATATGAGGACGAAAATGTCCTGTGTTCGTCTTCATATTTTCTTTTAGCTGCGCATTTCTTTCCAGCCATTCTTTGGTTGTGTACAGTAGCCTAGGCTACGTTAGCTTTTGTCGTCACGCAAAGCAAATTATGTTGTTTACAATGGGTGCGTTCACATGACAAATATTTTTCAATCTGGTTGATTTCAAGCTGATTTCAGCTTGAGCGTATACATGGGATACAAAGTAAACTGGTTGGATGTTTACATGCGATAACGAAACAAATGTTTCGAACGCGCACGCAGCCGTGAGTGATTGCGTTACGATGGTTACAAACAGCTGACTACGGAACTGTCGCGCGTGCCTTGATTAGTCAAGTCTTGAGCATGCGCAAAATGAACGCAGAACGCAGCATCAATCCGTTTCAAGGTAGTATACATGACGGACCAAACGGTTTCGAAAAGGTTTAAACTACCTCCTTGAAAGCGATTGGAATTTCAATCGGGTTGGGGCATTTCAGTCGGATTGAGGTGTTTATATGACATATTTTCAATCGGTTTGGTCTTCCAAACCTATTTGAAACCGATTCAAACTGTCCATGTAAACGCACCTAATAATTTTGTTACCAAGGTGATTTGCTACCTATATGATTAGTTTGAATTTATTTTTTAATGAAAGGATGGAAGAGCCGCAAGCCAACCTTTTTGGGGGGATGGATGGAGGAGCCGCACATTGACGGGCAAAGAGCCGCATGCGGCTCGCGAGCCGCGGGTTGGCCACCCCTGTTCTAGTGTAATGAGCAGATCTGGAGGCTTTTGAAAACCAGGCCAGGCCCAGCCTGGCTTATGTGCGTGGAATTGAAATGACATGAAATAATGTCTGATAAATTAAGATAGGTCTTTTCGCCTGGACACATCAGTTCCAATGCTTCCACTGCTAATCCAGCACAATAAGAGCATGATAGCCAGTTAGCTCAAGAGCTCACAACAACAGCTTTCATTACATTAATGGTAGCGGTCAGTGGCTAAAGAGGTTACACTGATGATTCCTGTAACGTTAGCTATTTTGCTGCAATTAGTTCAACTTCTGTTTCTTGACAACGGTAAGGGATAAACCCAGATAACACAAGGCTAGCGGACCTACAGCGGGTCCCCGATGGACGAGCTGGCCGACCTCCGTCCGAATCCGCTGGCGGACCTCTGGCCGAATCAGCACATGTCCATGTCTTTAAACAATTCCATAGTTTAGATTTTTCTATGATCAAAGGGAATTAAAAACCAGACAATGGGAGACACTCATAAGACAGGACAGAACACAACAATAACATGTTCCAGTCTAAGAGTGAACTACTACCAACACCCGAGAGGCTATGTGGATTCTGTCCCTCCTGTTCCAATGATACAGAAAAGGCACAAACTGAAACGTTTAGGTTTCAGAGAGCGGGGGCAGGATCATGCACACTGCTCGGGTCCCTAGACTGAAGGTGGTTGGTCTGCCCAGGGGTGGAGTCTGGAAGAGCTGGTGGTGGGACATACACCAACGGTACATTCTGAATGGAGGGAGGGGGTGATGGTTTTTGTGCCCTAATAGCTGTTCTAGGGTCCCAAGATCTATCAGTCGAAAAGGCAGTAAGAAAACCAACTGGGTCAGGGCATAAGGGAAGGAAAAGAAAAGAGTTTTCCCTAGTCCAGGCTAGAACCTAGAATGCCATGCCATTGTTCTCGACATGGTCTCCAGCATGGGAGTCAGATGCTTAACCCACTACACCACCGAGGGGCCTGAGAGTTTGCTATCTTTGGTGTGCTGGCTTACTGCCATGCACAAAAACTAAAAATTTACCTGGTAAATACATGCAAAGTATAGCCTAATATATAATGGGTAATTACTGAGACAATACTGTAGCCATAATTTCAAAACAGGAGTATTTCAAATATTCAATTACTGCACATAAATTCAATAACTGACATAGCACCACCAGGTAACCACATTTTTATATAGCTTCTTTAACATCCAGTGACAAAATATCATCCACACCAAGGCTTGAACCCACAACCTTCAGCATGGGAGGCAGACTCCCTATCTACTACACCACAAGGACCTGGAAAATTTGCAGTGTTTTTGTGTTCTGGGACCACTGCCTCTTGTGATGACAACAGAGCTGCAGGTCAACAAAACACGATGGGGGAGGGAGGGAGGGAGTGACAACCAGTCATTTGCTATCTTTGGTGCGCTAGCTTACAGCCACGCACAAAAACGATAGGAATAGGCCTATACACTGTAACGCTCCGTTCACATCACATTATAAAAATCAAACAGGTGATTTACAAATGTGAGCTATATACTAGGCATAGTGGATACTAGGCTATAGCCTAGTTAATATCAACTTCGAAAAAAAACAGGAGTCATGAAGGGACAGTTGACGCACGGAGAGAAGGAGAGCAATAGCCTACTGTCAGAGCATGGATGTATTAATAGAACTGGATACAGCCACTCCATTCACTGACCGCTATCAACAATGAAGCCCTATTGAACCGCGCCATCTTGGCAAATTTGTAGTCATTTGACTATTTCCGGTGACTTTTGTACTTGCGCAGTTGTGCTTTTCTGGCCTTCCGGTGACTTTTGTACTTGCGCAGTAGAGCTTTTCTGTCCCACGCGCGTCCACGTCCACGGTCAACGTTGGCGTTGACCGCTTCTAGCTATCGAATGGCCGACTGGTGTAAGATGGATAGCCTAACGTTAGAGAGATAAATGTAGTCTATGGTTATGTTAATAAAGCTAAAAATGATGTTGTAACATGCATGCAGCACTGCCGATCTGAACGATTGATTCATTATTACCATGGATCGGTATTGGGATTGATCAAGGGCGAATGTGAAATAGCAGCCACGAACTCAGCGGGTTATCCGAGATGCGGTAGCAGCGGCCAAAGCTCCTGCTGGCGGGGAGTGAAGCTCTTCAACTCGCCGGTCACTGGCTCCCTGGAGGAATTTAGCTTGGCTGCAATAACGTTATCGCGAACGGAATGAATACCATCTACTAGCAAACAAAACATCTTCAGTTATAATTAACCTGTTAAAACTAAGATGCCTGGATGAAAAAATAATTTCTCCAATGGATATATTTTACAAAAACAGGTTAATATGCAAGCCGGTTTTCATTGCTAAATCAAAGCGGGGAGAGCCGGGAACGTGCGTGGACGCGCGTCGGACAGAAAAGCTCAACTGAGCAAGTACAAAAGTCACCGGAAATAGCCAAATGACTACAAATCTAGCCAAGATGGCGCGGTTCAATAGGCCTTCACTTTAGATTTCGAATCCTGGGGGCTTGTGTCAGAGGCACAAACCTAAGAATACAATACAGACCCGTCGCTAGGGCTCAGTCTTAAAGGAGAATGCTCTTTTTCGACAACCTGGACCTTATTTACGGCATATTATAAGATGTTTAACTCACCGAGATAACTTTGGTGTAATTTGGAGGCCTGTAGAAGAAATTTAAAATCCCGTGCGAGCCAAGTATATCCATGTAATGGCGGCGGACGGGACACCGAGAATGCAGCTTCTAAAAAATGTATTTTCTGCCGCTAAATGGTTGTTTTCATCCATTTATTTTTATGAATCGCTAGTTGTGCTTCCATAGAGCGAGGGCTTGTTGTGGTTTTCACATGCCTCTGTAATATGATCTTTAGAAACGTCTTTAGAAACGAAATAAAGCTTCCCCACTTGTATGAAGGTATTTTTGGTGCAAAAGTGCTGAACACCTGTAACAGTGGAATTGTAGTCGTAGAAAAATAGTCACACATGCGTATCAGTAAATTCAAAGTCACAGAGAAAATTTGCACACTTGTAGGAGTAAATTTCGTAGTCAGAGAGAAAAGTCGCACACTTGTAGGAGTAAATTCGTAGTCAAAGAGAAAAGTTGCACACTTGTAGGAGTAAATTCGTAGTCACAGAGAAATGTTGCACACTTGTAGGATTTAATTTCTCTCATACAAACACAACAACAAATCAGCA
The DNA here is from genome assembly GCF_949987555.1 of Borostomias antarcticus. Lineage (NCBI taxonomy): Eukaryota > Metazoa > Chordata > Actinopteri > Stomiiformes > Stomiidae > Borostomias > Borostomias antarcticus. The sequence goes on along the minus strand of NC_140239.1, from coordinate 7,225,507 downwards.
GCTAAGGGTACACGCATTTATGTCTGTGGGTACACTAATGACTTTTGCACCAACTGTCTCAGGGGCAGGGCACTGGTCAGAGATTGGCCAATAGACGGAGCCCTTGTACACGTCATTTGCCTTATCTCCTAATTACGAGATCCGTATCTCCTAATTAGGAGATAAGATCTCCTAATTACGAGATAAGATAGGAAAAGGCGCCACATGCACTCCTGCTCAGTGATACCAGTGCACAGCTGCAGAGAAGCGACATTATCAGCTTGTTCAGCTTCCAATGTATAAGTTATGTCTTAACCCAGCTAGCAGTGGGTTAAGACATAACTGGGACAGCTGTCCTGTCCCATTAAAAGCTGGAAAGCCCTAAAAAAAAAAGAACGTGTTGGGAATGTTCCCCAATGTTGTGGGAACATTCCCAACACGTTCTTTTTTTTTTTAGGGCTTTCCAGCTTTTAATGGGACAGGACAGTTTGAGAGAGACGGGAAACGTGGGAGAGAGAGAGGGGAGAACATGCGGCACAGGACCCGAGCCGGGAATCGAACCCGGGTCCGCCACGCGAAGGACTAGCCTTACCCGGTGAGCTACCGGGGCGCCCCGGAACATTCCCAACACGTTCTGCTAATGTTTTCACATTCTTAGAACATTCTTAGAACAAATGATTGCTAGCTGGGTAAGCTATAAGCTATACGTGTCATTCTGTAGTAGATAAGTTTATTGCTAAAGCTGTGCTTTTTGTTACCTTGCAAGATGCCTAACTGCTATGGTTAGTTAGCCTAAATGTAGTGCTGGAAAGTGCACGCACATCCACAAATTCCACAGGTGCAGGACACGAATACTGGCAACATTGAATAAAGATGAATATCTGCACACAGCTTGTTTGCTCCCACAGTGATGTATTAAGCGAACACAACGTTTCCACCTGTCAGCAGTGTACAATTTCGACCTGTCAACAGTGTACAATTTCATAATGGTTGCACTTCCAGACAGTGGCTGTTGTGTATGATAGGTTCTAGAAGCAAGATAGTTACTGTAACTAACAAAGCTAACAAGTACCTAAACCAAACCAGAGGCTTTGGTCTGGGAGCTGGAACTCAACCCTCCTCTCTGCTCAGGTTATAGCTCTCTCTCTCTCTCTCTCTCTCTCTCTCTCTCCCTCTCTCTCTCCCTCTCTCTCTCTCTGTCTCTCTCCCACTCACTTACTCCTCTCTCTCTTTTTTGACAATTATGTTATTAATCGCTATTATTTCTGAGACAGTTAATCGTCTAGCAAATTATTTTAATCGTTACAGCCCTACTGTCAAGGCAAGGTAGAAACAAGTTTCTTTTCAACTGCTCTGCGTCACCTAGGTCACTCACTGTCCCACAACTAGAGTCCGTTGGCTACACAGAAGGTCTTTGCTGTATCATACAGCTTAGCAGCCTTCTAATCTGTGCGCATCTATTTTAGAGTGGCACACACAGCGCCTTTGTACTCTACAGCTTTGGCAAGGTATACTGTTTGACTTTGCATATATTTGTGCAGGTTCTCGGTCACAGACAAAAAAATCTTGAACATCATCAACAGGTACACTGTGGAGAATCTAGCAAGCTTGACATGGAGACGTACTGCCATGGGGTTGTTGATGCTGGATAGGCACTGAAGGACTGCAGGGAGATTGTCTAACATTGCATTGACGGACCGCAGCTGGCATGACCAGCGGGTCTTTGAGAGAGTGTGCACGGCATGTGGGCATCTGACAATCAGTGTCTGGTCCAGGACTAAGCTGGACACAGTCCGGACCGCAAGGCAGACTGCTTGGACTGCCCGTAGACAGGGGCCAAACCCCTGTGACACTGGGTCAAGGCTTAGATGGTCAAGGAGTAGAATAGTAGCCCACTGGTCGCTGGCGATCTCCATGTTCTTGGGTCAGTACCGCCGTCATGTAGCCGTCTTACCCACTCTGGTGGTGTGGGGGGAGGGCCCCCCGCTGGAGCAGCAGTAGCAAGAGTGCCCTGTGACGCAGGGAAAGGAGCTCCCGCTGGGGAAGGAGTCAAGAGGAAGCCCGGTGGTGGGGGTAGATAAGCCCCCACCGGAGCGTAAATGGAGCTGGAGACCTGTGGGGGAGGGAGAGGAGCTGCCCATGAGTTTGCTGTTGCGGCCAGCTAGGACAAGGATTGCTCTTGGGTCTGCAGCGTTCTCCTGATTTCCTCTCTGTATTGTTCCTGGGCCTGCAGCACTCCTCTGAGTCCCTCTCTGTCTCTCACTATGGCAGCTATGCCCATCTCCAAGTCAGCTCGACCTCTCGTGATCTCCGCTACTCCTCTCTCCAAGTCAGCTCGACCTCTCGTGATCTCCGCTACTCCTCTTTCCAAGTCAGCTCGACCTCTCGTGATCTCCGCTACTCCTCTCTCCAAGTCAGCTCGACCTCTCGTGATCTCCGCTACTCCTCTCTCCATTTCAGCTCGACCTCTCGTGATCTCCGCTACTCCTCTCTCCATTTCAGCTCTCCCTCCCTGTGGTTCTTCCTTCCACTTCTCGGTTTCAGCCAGTCTGACGGTTAGTTCCCGTATTTTCTCAACAAGATTTTTGACTCCTGCCTCCCAGTCTTTTTTTATTCTCTCCACTCGCATTTTCTCCAGTTTGGTTTGATATATACTAACTTAACCAAGAATGATGGTACACAACTGTAAGCGTACTTGTGAGTCTTTTGGAAGATGGGTGGTTTTACCCCATGCTCTCCTTTTGCCAGCTAGAGACCATCCTCCACTCTCTTCTTCCTTAATGTTATATTTTGTCAGAATCTCATCCTTTACCTTCATTAAATGGAGCTTTTCCCATATAGCCTCTGACATGTTTTTAGCCATTTCCTCAATTGTCTCACTAGGTGGTTCTGTACCACCCCTCTCTGTGGTGGTTTTTATTGGAGGACTGGATGGTTCTGTGCCCTCCTGTTCTTTGGTATCTTTCCTACAGGTAGTAGGACTGGATGCCATTTTTGTGATTTTGCAGTAAGAGGTTCAAACAGACCTTTCAAGCAAGTAAGGATGTTTTCTTTTCACCGGAGACAGGGAGTGAAATATGGGAAAACTAGCACAAGGACGTTGTAAGGAGCGAAAGACTGTATCGCCGCCGAATGGTGAGAGAGAGAAGGGAGGGGGAGAGAGCTGAGTCCTGTAGTATCTCCAGTAGCAGTGAGTGTTCAAGTGAACTTTATGACACTCTTTTATCTTGTTGATGCCCGATGGATCAATCGTGCAGGCGTACCTAATCGTCCCTATATTAGGCCGTAACACCCCAAGTCATCTGACACCAAATCGCTAGGCATGTTTATGACACCTACGTCTGACACCATTTAGATGAAATGGTCGTAGCTTTTCAGCTATCCTCATCATTTAGGGGGGAGGAGTTCTCTCTGTTCGCACCAAAGAGATTAAACGAGTCAGCCCCAAAGCCATGAAGGTGGTCCAGCTGTTACGTCTCAGGAAGATATTCAGTGGTGCCTTTGTCAAAGTGAACCCACCATGGCCATGCTGAAGATAGTGGAACCATATGTGGCCTCCAGATTCCCCAACCTGAATTCGGTGCGTCGGTGCGTGTGCTGATTCAGGACAGGTCAAGATCAACAAGCGACGAGTGCCTCTCACTGACAACATCCTGACTGAACAGCACATGGGCCAGGACATCATCACCCGTCTGGACGACGTAGTCCATGACAACTACGCTGTGGCGAAGAACCTCCTAGCGGTCAACAACTTCCTGTGTCCTTTTAGGCTGTCCGTGGCTCGCCATGTGGCCCGGAACACGGCAGGTCTCCTGAAGGACATTGGGAGCCCAGGGCCCAGGGCGTCGGACATCAACTTCATCAGATATCATCAGACAGCTCAACTGAGGCCGCCTGGCGCTCTCAACTATTGATACGTTAACAGAGAGGCAGCAGCCAAATTTATGTTGTATTCGTACCCCAGTCCATTTTTGAAGAGGAGAGAGAGAGAGAGAGAGAGAGAGAGAGAGAGAGATGTGCATGTGGGATACTCTCAGGATACTCTCACCGACGTACCTGATTGGACAACATGGATAGACTGACCATACCCCTCTCTGGACTAAGTTGTCATTGGTCTTCTCCGAACCACCAGTTCACTGCTGGTGCCCTCCTCTCTCTATGGGCGTTTAGTTTAGTCTCCCTCCTCTCTCCCTCTTTCTCTCTCTCTCCATCTCTCTCTATGGGCCTTTAGTTTAGTCTCCCTCCTCTCTCTCTCTCTCTCTCTCTCTCTCTCTCTCTCTCTGTCTCTCTCTCTCTCTCTCTCTCTCTCTCTCTGTCTCTCTCTCTCTCTCTCTCTCTCTCTCTATGGGCGTTTAGTTTAGTTTATGGTCTGGGAGTAGAACTGAGACTTACACATGAGATGCCAACTGCATCAAAATGATTTCCCTTGTTCTCTGTCTATGGGACATAATTAGACTTACTACAGTATGTAGGCTTTGTAATAAAAAAATAAACGTGTTCTTCCATGGATTTTTACACTGCTAAATATTCAGCAATGTTTCGTTTGTCCCTCTGGGTGGAGCATTTGTGCATGAACTTGAAATGTACTTTTTTTTCACAAATGATAAAACGACCGAATGAAACAGCAGAAGAGGGTGCTGATGAGAAAGGTTACAGAAGGGCACAACGATAATCAAACAGTCATATTTCTTTCATGAAAGGCTCACGAAGGGGAGAGCGATACATCTTGTCACACTTTTTGCTTTCACTTCAATTTCCCGGTCTTAGTACATTTTCCATATTCAATTGAATAATCAATCAATCAATCAATCAAAGCTTTATTTGTATAGCGCATTTCATACCCAGAGGCAACACAATGCGCTTTACAGAGAACAAGGGAGGTGGGTATACGACCCACCCCTACATATTCCAGAGGGAAGCAAAAAAACAGTAATCACCCGGGGGCCAGATAAGTGAGCTGTAAAAATTCTTCCCTGACCCCTCTCAACAAGGCGATCGAACAAGCTCCTGGAGTATGTTTGTCTACCAGATAAGAACATTTATAAAGCAATAAATTACATTAAATTACATTTTCAGAGTAAGAGAAGCTAAAAAACAACATAGGAGAGACATGGCAAATACTGGTGTGTGTTTGCTATGGCCCAGGCCTAAAGCCGGAAGTGGGCTGGTGTATGTCTGTGTGTATGTGTGTGTGTGTGTTAACTAAATGCTACGACATCCGAATAATAGATTATTGCGCACAAATGTATAATCTTCAGATTGTTACTTCTCACTTTAATTGTTACTTCTCACTTTAATATAGAATTATAAATGGTTAAGTACATATTGTGCATTTGTGACAAGTTGCTCATCACAGGGTAAGTTGTCACCCCATGTCACACTAATAATAACATGTATAAGAGTAGAGGCTTCAACACTCATTTCTACAATTAAAAGTGTGATTTATTTAGACATATGTGTCAAAACAAGGGCTTCATCAATGTCAGGGCATGAAAAACAGGAACCACCTAAGTAAGTAAATAAATGAACAAATAAATACATAGTCTACCATGGGCAAGACATGTTACATAAAGTGTAAATGAATAACAAATTACAAAAAATCAACCACTTCACCCTGAGATATGATTTTATACTGTAATATATACTGGGGCAACTTGTCACATGTAAACTGGGGAAGTGTAGTGACAACTACTCAGCACTGAGACAACTTGACATGTGTGCTATTGCTCGCGATAACTTCGTTATAATTCGTCTGACAACTTGACAAAATAGGCATCTTGTCACATGGGTAAGTTGTCACATTGGTTACGTCTCCCCTACTACTGTAGCTTTATTTAAGAGAATCAACTTGAATGGTCAGTAGGCCTATAGCCTACTGTAGCACTCCAAATCGCGATCCTCCAAATACAGTAATATCAGACAATGTCAGGAAATCAATCACCTGAGCTGTGTGGGTGTAACCTTGAGTTGGTTGTTGAAATGGAAACTCGTCCTCGTCTTGTTGCGCGCACGCTCGTACTGTGTGTTGTGTGTGTGTGTGTGTGTGTGTGTGTGTGTGTGTGTGTGTGTGTGTGTGTGTGTGTGTGAGAGAGAGAGAGAGAGAGAGAGAGAGAGAGAGAGAGAGAGAGAGAGAGAGAGAGAGAGAGAGAGAGAGAGAGAGAGCTGTATACAATAGGAGAGTAGAGTATCCTATCATCAGACACCGGGTTTGGGGGGGAAACGACTATAGTAGGTAAGTCGTCACTGTAAGGTTTTATAGGTTACTGTTGAGTTCTGTCATCAAATGTGAATTTATGGTACAGTTTGGCTATAGGGATTCCAAAGATGGACTCTTATTCATGTAGGCTATTTATTTAGATATTTTTTCCGGTTTCTTTTCACATTATAATTGACTGTTTCTGTTTAGGTCTGTGTTACATCGTGACAGAAAGGTGCTTTTAATTAGAAGGAAAACTAGCCTAACCGACTATTGAGTTAAACTGAACACGTACTGTAGCCTATCAGGCAAAGTGTGACAGGATGGTTTCAGGATGTGTTGCTAAAACGTATTTGTTGTAGTAGGCCCTAGGTCTATTACAGTGTAGGCTACAAAGTGATAGGGAGAGATCTCAACCCAACGCCAAAGCCTTTCTGTTAGAGCATGCATGGGCTCCTAGCCTATAACTGAAGAAGTTGGCATATTAGCTGGAAAAGAAAGGGGGCGGGGCGGTGGGCGATGTCCAACCTGCACCCCGTAGATTTGATAGATAGATCGATAGATCGATCGATCGATCGATAGATGCACAGTAGTTACAAAAAGGCATGAAAAGGCAGCAAAAAAAGTACAATCGGGTACTAGGCCTATTTATAGTAGGTACAGAGTCTATAGTACAGTAACAGTCTACAGTATTGACTGTACCATCAATTAAAGTCAATCAGGCTGTCAAGCAGTGGGTCAATTCCAGTCAAATCAGGACTGACATATAATAATAATAATATTATAATAATAATAATAATATACAGTATATATAGTATCTCAAATACTTGGATAGGAACAGGAGGCTCTATATGTTTTAAGTGTTGTGGCAACATGGTCAGATGATACTTTAGGTTGATGGTCATGGCTTTTATTATGGGGGTCAGAGTTCAGGGAGACAAATGTTAACCAAGGGAGAGGGGAGTGGATGGTGGGCCGCATTTCAGAGACAAACCTCCTTCGGAAATGAACTGGAGTGAAAGCTCTGTAATGTGATCACGAAACATTTGGGTTAGTAGATACTTCCGTTCAAGGTGTCATCCTGCTCTTTATACAGATTAGATGTAGATTGAAGCTTGTTATTTTACTAGGGGGCATAGCGTTTAATTGAAACTACTCTGATCTTTTGAAGGTCTGGGTCATTTAGAAAGTGTAGCCCATACATACATAAGTATTCAAAGACCAGGTTGAGGTAGAGAGCTTTCAAATTTCTGAAGGTTATCAAGTTAAAGGGAATTTATTTTATGGTCAGAGAATGGCCGGGTTTCCCGATAAAGAACCTTCTTAAGGAATCCTTCTTAAGCAACCCTTTGCATGGGAGTTAAGAAGTACTTTGGAGTTAAGTGCTTCTTAACTTCTTAACCCGTTCGGGAAACCCGGCCAATTGCATTTTGCTCTTTGTTAAGTAATTAGAATTACAATCACAAAAAGTAATGACTAGGGAGTCAACATGAATGTGGTAATACGAGTGTGGCTAGATTCACTCGTATTCCCACATTCATGTTGACTACCTAGTCATTACTTTTTGACTTGGCACACACTCTTGATCGTCGGAGTTGAAAAACGTGATTAATTCAGAAAGGTGAACAAGGAAGAAGGAAACACTGGGTTTACAGTCCGTGGTAGGATACTGTAGATACGTTAAGAAGTGGTTGCAGAGGGTCATTACGCCGCAAGGCAGTCGAAGGCGGTGGGAGTTGTCCAGGTTTTTTCATATTCTGTCTATGAATAAACACAAGGTGTCTATGCTTTTTGCCAGTCGATTGAGGACTTACAAAAGCATCCTGTTCAAGTCAGACTTATGGGGAAGCCCAGCGAAGAACAAAAGAGGCAGGAGCTGAAGGTGTAACTGATGGCAGACAGAGATCATTATTAGTAACCTGGTCACGGATACACAAAATATAGAGAGCCAAAAGCACAACTGACAGGAGAGTAACAACCTAGTCTACGACCAGGCGAGGAGTGGTTGGGAAGCCCGAGTTGTGGCGAGGAGGGATACAGCTGCGGCCTGTGTAGAAGGCTTGTTCCCATTAATGCAAAGACCGGTCAAACCCCAACCCTAAACCTAACCTTAACCCTAAATGGCCTCTGCATTTATGGGAACTAGCCTTTAATGTCCATCTACACAGGCTGTAGCTGTATCCCTTCTAGCCACGACCCGAGGCCAGGGTTGATATACTGCGCGGTGGTGATGAGATGAGGGACCACAGGTGTGTAGTTAGCACCGGTGGAGCGATGGGTGGATCAAACGGAGCCTGGAGCCACGCCCACATACCGAGACAGCCTTAGGGGAGAGCTAGTAGAGGGGAGAGCTACAGTAGGTGGAGGGCGTGCCACATTCCCTTTTATGAGCATTGATTGCTTTCAGGCTAGCGTGTGTTCACCTTCCCTCCAAAGGCAAACATACTCTATGTTTTTGAAATAGTCTGTCACTTTATTTGATGAATGACACATCAGTGGTTCAACAAAGAACAATTGGGGGGGAATGTTGCACAATATTGTTCAACTCCGCACGAAACAAGGTCACTCCTCATTGTTATCAATTCCAAAAAGGATCTAATCTATTGTGTTTCAAGTATTAAATCCCAGCAGTTAATATTTGTTTATCTCACTTCTCAGCTCCCAGATCCCCAAATTCCCCAGAAACTGTTGCCTGGAGATGTGATCTCTGCTGAGGCGATGCAATGACGCTACGCACCACTGACTCAACATCCTGGTAGCCTTGCAGACTGGCATCACCAGACACTCACAGTAGGATCAACACCCCTGACTACCTATGGCATACTATCTTGATTGTAAACTTCAAACCAACTAAAAACCAAATCGATTAAGAACCAACTCAACTACAAACCATACCAACTACAAGACAGTTACTGTATCTTCACTACTGACTCTAGCAGGCAGAGACCTGGTGGTGTTATACAGGTCACATGGCCCTGGCCCAGCTCCGTCCGCGACGGAGATTCTGGCTCCTGCTCTTTGTGATGCTGGCCATCATGGCGATCGTGAAGTTACTAATACTGGATCCGAAGACGACCTTTGACGTCAGTCCTAACATCGACCACAGTCTCGAGGGCGACTGTAACTGCAGCGCCATCCTGCAGGGGGAGCGCGAGGCCCTGGAGCAGGCCAAGCTCCTCCTCATTGAGCGCCGCTTCTTGGAACACACACGGCTCCCCGACGAGCACTACATCAACGTCACCAAGGACTGCGACGCCTTCCTCTCCGACAGGAAGTACCTGCCGTTCCCCCTCAGCCGTGAGGAAGAGCAGTTTCCCCTGGCCTTCTCGCTGGTCGTCCACCACAAGGTGCAGAACTTCGAGAGGCTGCTGAGATCCATCTACACGCCTCAGAACTTCTACTGTGTCCACGTGGACAGCAAGGCCGCCGCGTCTGTCCGATCTGCCATTACTGGAATCACCTCCTGTTTCCCCAACGTCTTCCTGGCCAGCCAGCAAGTAGAGGTGATCTATGCCAGCTGGAGCCGCGTCCAGGCCGACATCAACTGCATGAGTGACCTGTACAACGCCAGCGCGTCCTGGAAGTACTTCATCAACCTGTGTGGGCAGGACTTCCCCATCAAGACCAACCTGGAGATGGTACGCAGCCTGAGGGCGCTGAACGGCAGGAACAGTATGGAGTCGGAGACCATGCCCAGCAATAAGCAGTGGCGTTGGCAGAAGGTCCACGAGATGGTGGACGGGGCAATCAAGGGGACGGGACAGGACAAGTCCCCCCGACCTTTCAACCTCCCCATCCTGTCGGGGGGGGCCTACATCGTGGCGAGCCGGGGCTTCGTGCTACACGTGCTGTTGGATAGCAAGGTGCGGGCGCTGATCGAGTGGGCCAACGACACCTACAGTCCAGACGAGTTCCTCTGGGCCACCATCCAGCGGATGCCCGGGGTGCCCGGCTCGCAGATGCCCAGCCCCAAGTACCACACCTCGGACATGCAGGCCATCGCCAGGCTGGTGAAGTGGGCGGGGCACGAGGGAGCTGAAGACACCCAGGACGCGGTGTACCCTCCGTGCCAGGGCCGCCACGTCAGGGGTGTTTGCGTGTACGGGGCCGGGGACCTGCGGTGGATGTTGCAGCAGCACCAACTGTTTGCCAACAAGTTTGACGTGAACACGGACGCGGTGGCTATTCATTGTCTGGAGAAGTACCTGAGACACAAGGCTCTGGCAGAGAGTCATAGAGAGTTCAAAGTTTCCAGGGATACTCTGAATATTGTGCTTGGTAAGGAGAACCAGGTATGAAGTTGACATTCGGCAGGTTTGTTTCTCAGGACCATAGGATGTATAGTTTCGCATGTGACGTTATTTGGATCAGCAGTTCTTGACGGGTGCTGTGCCAGTAAAGAGTTGTTCCACGCGGCAGGATACGCTCCTGTTCAGTGCTACGGTCAACCATACCAAGAGGTGGCTTACAATGCTACCAGCTAGCTAGCTACAGTACAGGTTACTATAGGAATAAAGAAACATCAAAATACCTAACAAACAGAATGTGTTTGATAAAGTCTACAATTAATGTGGTAGCTGTTACACTGTGTCCTTCTACTGGATAACAAACGGGGTGTAGGTTTACAAGGAAGATGAAAGCTGAGCTTGCGGTATAGGATCATTATGACTGTTTCTACTTCCCTTGTACCGTGTTTGTATTGATTTTATGTATTATATATCATGTATTTATTTGTAGGTTATGTACCTAGTAGTTTTTTTAAATGTTGAAACTATCTGTGTGCCGTCTTGGCCAGAACTTCCTGGAAGAAGAGATCCTGCATCTCAATGGGACATATCGTGGTTAAATAAAGGATAAATAAAATAACATAAAAAAATAACTAGAGGGGCTTGCACTCAGAGAGTACAGACCTCCGCCCCCTCCCCCTCAACTGCTCTCCCCCTTCCACGCCCCCCCCCCCCTACCTTTTCTCTACCTTTCCTCCCACCTCCAACCACCACCTCTCATGTGCTGTGCTCTCCTACTGGCTTTTTGAATTGGTTACTGTAGCACCACCTGTAGTTTCCTTTTTCTGCTTGACATCTTTCCTCTCCAATTTCCAAAACGTTGCCAGTTTTGTGAAGACTTCCCATTCACATTCATTAACAGCCAAGCAGAGTAGTAGTGGAGGGAGGAGTGAGCTGGTTCAGAGTCTGCAGACAGTAGTTTACAAGATGTACATTTGAGATGGGAGTTATACAGCCAATGACATGTTAAATCTATAGTCTATAGGCGAGATATAGTTTTCTATGAAGCCAATCATTTTAATGTGCAGACACTTTATTTTCATCCACCTGAAAGTGTCTGCAGTTTGCTTTGAATGCTTCAAGTTTACATTATCGTTTTAAATGCAAGTTGAGACACTAGTCTATATAACAGGTGCCATTGTGTTGCTTGGCAGTATTGCCTTTACGCTCACCTGCCCATGCTGGGTTCGATCTTGGCTGTACAGAAATCATCACACTTCACACTAACAGATAGTATACATTAAGCATTAAACATGGTAATTTAGCGGACTCCATTGAGGTAGCCTACAGAATGCATCGCTTCAACTATCCACACAAATGATAAATATTTAAGAAATAAGACACGAGAGAGAGTGCTTTACTGTGGTTTATTGGCACGGCTGTGGTGCGGCCGCAGGCACGACGCGAAATTGTATAAAAGTGCCGCTTTTATACAACAGCACTGCACTGTCGTTAATTTTATTTTTAACGACAGTTATTTTTATAGGGTTTTAAGGCACTGCTTGGAATGTGTCATTAGCCAATCACAATGTGCGGTCGGAACTAGGTGTTGTATATGGTATAAATAACGTTATACCATGGCCTGGGTTAATACTCTTTTCTGATTGGCCAGGAGACGTGCGTTAAAACAGTGTATACGCACACGTAGTTCGGCTGAAGTTTAATTACCGATTTAAATTAATGCACCGGCTTTGACAGCAACCCAAATGAGCTAATGCCATAGCCTGCTGTACCATTGCTAGCTAGCCATGAACGAAGTATTGGATACTGCATATTTGCTGTGCAACGCATCCATTGTCCAGTCGTCAAATCTATTTGCCAATCTATTTGCTCTATAAGGTATTGTGCATTTTATGACTAAAGCATGAAACCTTCAGCATATGATCTATACAACCCAAGGATTAATTTCAGACGTAGAACCACTTCAGGAGGGACCTTTTACAGCTGTGCCAAAATGGCTGCCAAAATGGTGGGCGCTTCAGTCTATTTTGACTGCAGGGGGCATATATAGTGGTGTTGTGGTGATACAAGCATGAAAATTGGGATGAGTTGTCTCCATGGGTCACTTGACAAGAAGCCACTTGAAATTTCAAGATGGCGACCATTTTTCAAGATGGCCGCCACCTTAGTGAAGCAGTTCTTAGTGAAGCAGTTATGCTGCGGTAGATAAGCTCATATGTAACGTAGGCTATTGTGCATTTTATGACTAAAGCATGAATGAAAGCACATATGATTTCAATTGGGAGTTGAGGTTACTCATTGGCTCTACCCTTTCCCTATCTTTGAGGAAGTGAAAACTCCTTTTCAACAGAAACCAAATCATATGTTGCACAACCAAGTTGATCATAGAAAAGGAGAGTTGTGGATCGCACTAACTGTCTTAAAATTGCTTTAATTGCTTAAAATTGCTTTGTTAAGTGCAAACAGACTGACATTTTGACAGCAGTATAGGAAATATCAATTGTGTTTATGTTTATGCATTAACAAATAGGGGAAACATCCACCATTCACAAACACAGAAACTCAATAAAGTAGACTTCACACAATGTGTGACTAAGCAGCGTTGTCATCTTGGCATCTTACCCACCATACAATAACATGAACAGTCTCCTGAGCAGAAGCAATGGCCAGTACACTTGAGGGCAGCCTTTTTGCAAGTGCAGCGTGTTGTACACCCTTTTTTGCAGCCACAATGTATCAGCTCATAGCAGCTCTGTGAAGCTTCAGGAAGGGTGGTCCACAGTGGCTGCCATCCCATCCCTGCTTCTTTCACCCAGCCCCAATCAGAAGGGCTTGGCAGCTGAGGGTCAGGTTCTAAGGCTTTGCACCAGACATTGGCTTGATAGGTGGCCCACTTAATATGTTGGTCTAAAGCAGCCTTTGTTGGCATGTTCTCCACAGCTCAGGATTTCTGAGTGAAGAGCTGTTTTCTTGCCTCGTTCACCTGTGAGTGAGAACACAAAAAAGCATTGTAAAGTGCTTTGGGTGTCACGAAAAGTGCTATGTAAATGTAATGAATTATTATTGTTATTATTATCTCTGTGGTTTCGCTTGTCCTGTCGTACATCAGTACCACAAAGCGCTCCAGCAGTGACTTGGACAGCTCACTCACATCACCTTGCATCTGCAGGAGCTCATTGAAAGCCTCGGTCACTTCAGGGAAAGACTTCCAGGTCTCCCATGCAGTTTTCTTTTCTCTTCCAGCAAATGTTGAGACTGTGTCACACCCTGGGTGGGAAGATTACAAAATATCATGTCACGATTATTGTGGCCAAAATAATTGCGATAAACAATATTATTGCGATAATTAATAAATATATATATATAACTTGAATTGTATCATAGAGTCAGACTGTAGCTTCTATTTTGAGTTAGAACCAGTCTGGTAAAAAAAAAACACTGACACTTTTCTATCATCAAACACATACTGGCTGAATAAGACAAGACATTAATGTACAGCACATGTGAGGATTACATTAGTTCAGCAATGAGCAACACATAAATAACATTTCTTTATATTTTAAGGGGAGACACGGCAGGTGAAAACATCGTTTTTCAATGCCCTGGTCAAATGTGAGATTTTGTGCTATTTTGCTTCCATAACATGTTTTCTTTCAGACTAGTGGAAATAAAACATCAAAAATGTGCACTTAGATGTTTATTTTACTTCATTTAGTCTGTTTGCATCTGTAGATTCTTCCTAAATTCACCAAAAGTTAGCATTTTTACTCAACATGCCATACCACATACGAGCAAATATGACCTGTTCCGCTATAATGAAACTGTTAACAGTGTTTGCTCGCAAGGTTGAACAGGAAACAAGAGAAACCAAATGGAAAGGATGACATTTATGAGACAAAAAGTGCCTCTTCGCGCAAGTTGTCATTAGCCGGTGCTAGCATGTCCAGTGAGCAGCAGGGAGATGAGGCTAACGTTAGCATGTCCAGTGAGCAGCAGGGAGATGAGGCTAACGCCACTCAGCAATGGTTAATCATTCATGTGGCGCGTTTGAATTAGGGCTGCACAATTAATCGTGAATTAAGCAAAATCGCGATTATGACCTCTGCGATTAACTAATCGCAAAAGGCCGCAATTAATGTGATTAATAATTTAGCTTTGAACCGTGTGCTAGGACACGGACGAATCACAGGCGCTTAGGCTGTCTGACCAATCATATGCGTTCCCGCCGAGTGCGCTGTGTGCAGCAATTTCACTGAGAAGACAGATAGCAGTAGATCAAGACCAGTGTCACAAGAGTACCCGCAGCCAAGAGTAGTGAGAAAATTAGCGAAAACGATGTCAGTGAGTTAGTAGCAAGAAAGGGATCAGTCCTAATTGTGCAGGGACTGGTCTTAAAATTAACATAGATCCTCAGAATAGTGGGTTCTGTAGTACTTTGCTCTTAGAGTGCAGTCTTTGTGAGAGAAACATGTCTACACATCGACTCGGCTTCATGATACAACTAGGAATGATGTTGCATTTGATGTCAATGTGAGGATGGTCCTCTTAGCGCATGAGTTAGGGTTGGGGTATGCAGCTCTCAAAAAGATTAGTAAAGTGTTAGGGATCCCAGGGCTTCATCTGAAAACGTATCAGAAACATGACAAGAGGGTGACAGGTAGGCTATTGAAACGTGTTCCCTCTCTCTCTCTCTCTCTCTCTCTCTCTAGCCAATATCAGAAGCCTATACATTATAATATGCACAGTAGTCTCCCTCTCTCTACCTGTGGCATTTCTACATGCATCCATAAACTGTAAAAAAACAAAACAAAGGTTAATAAATGAATAGCCTACTAGCCTATAGGCTACATTATAATATGTACAGTAGTCTCCCTCTCTCTCTACCTGTGGCATTTTTTCTACATGTATCCATAAACTGACCAAATAAACAGTTGCTGAAATAGAGAGAGGTCTGGAGTCCTTGCACAGAAGCAGAGAGCAGATTAGGCAGGCATATGCAGATGTGGACCCAGAGGTGGCAGCGTTGCTGAGGGAGGATCCAGACGCAGTGATAAGTATCGGTGTTTCATTTGATGGTACAGGTACATGGCAGAAACGGGGGTTTAGTTCCCATTATGGAATCGGTGTGTGTATTGACCTCATTATAGGACTGGTGACAGATTATGAGGTTCTGTCCTCTTATTGCCATGCTTGTTCGTTGAAAGAAAGCGCAATGAGACAGAGCAAAATTACAGAGCAGGAGTTTAATAGCTGGAAAGGGACACACACTGAATGTGCTATAAATTTTGCAGGTTCGAGTAAGGCAATGGAGCAGGAGTCAGCTAACAGGATGTGGGCCAGGTCTCTGCCAGCTGCGGTACACAGAGATCAGATGTGTCCGATGGGGTGAGTGCAGCATTTAGGGAAGTGGTTGAACCCATATCCTGTGCATGCAATAGAAAAGTTAGAGTGCATTAATCACGCCCACAAGCGAATGGGTACAGCATTGTAAAAGATGAGTGCAGAGAAGAAGTTAGGGGGAAAGAAGTTATTGGCTGACTGCCAATAAATGCCACATTTTACAAAATTATTACAGGGGGGCAATTCTCAATAACCAGCGAACAGTGGACAACATATATGGGGTAGTCTGCTTCACTGTATGTCCACTGATGACAACCCCATGCACGAGGCTGTGGCTGCAGAGCACATTTATTACTGTAAATGCAATGAGGGAAGCAGATATGCTCAGACTCACAAAGGCTGAGGCCGTCACAAGCTCCAGTGCAAAGCGTAGGCGCAAGACTGTGGGGCGAATTCACTAAAGCGGAATTGCGACCGTTAATTGCACCATTACATTGCGCGTCAGTTGCTCCAACTATGTGCTTCGTTGTAAAAACCTATTCACTAAAGACATTGCGCTAATAATATCCCAGCACAACCACGCCCATTCGGTGTTTGCGGCTGAGTGCAATTTGCTGCTAATATAGGAAATGACTATAAATACTGCGCATACAACTCGTATTCATATCATTGGACGATGGCAGACTCAAGGGCGTAGGTTTGCGTATGGACGGTCGGGACATGTCCCTACCAACATTTAGGGAGGCCCAAATTGTCCCTACCAACATTTAAGCAACCTTGTTCACATTATCTTTGGAATGCAGTTATATTAGATCATTTAGATGGCCTTCCCATAGTTTGGAAGGATAGAATTGGCCGTACCATTTTGAGTGAGTTAGTTTGCATTATGTTCGGAGTTACATTAGACCGTTAACTCATGTTTGATTGGCTCATTTGGCTGAGATAGATTGTTGCATTTTCGTTGGATCTGAAGATCAGCAGCCTTACAGACAGACGCTGACAGCAAGCCATACAGTTGTGATTCTGACAGCCGTTTAAATACATCCACCACAATGTCGCCTCCCCCTCAAAAGAGGATGAGGGATATCAGGAGCTTTTTCTCCGCAACTGTAAGTAACGTTAGCATTAGCTAGCTACTGGTAAACTAAGTATCTAACGTTAGGCATTAGCCACATGAAAACCAGCTAGGTTGGTGCTAGCTAACATTAGCTACCTAAACTAACATCACTTGTCTTTCCATTGTGGCAAATTATCAACTGGTGATATAAGCTGGCTAGCTAGCGAACTGTTGGCTTCTATCATCCTGTAACATTAGGATAGCAGCAGCCATTAGCCTACATTATTATACATTAGCGGCCCACCAGAGATTTAATTTAATGGGATATCACGGCATCCTCACAACTAATGACCGTTATAGCGCTGCAGATAAGTTCATATATGGAAGGTATTGTGCATTTTATGACTAAAGCATGAAACTTTCAGAATATGATCTATACACACCAAGGATTAATTTCAGACGTAGAACCACTTCAGGAGGTTGGAAATCTAAGAGGCTACAAAATGTAAAGAAAAAAAAATCTAGTGGGGCCTCCTAACTCCGGGGCTCCCGGTACGCCAGTGGTTGTGCAACATATGATGCTGACGCCCGGAGAAAACATTTCTGTTGAAAAGGAGTTTTCACAAGTTGCAGTAGATGTCCTCAAAGATAAGGAAAGGGTAGAGCCAATGAGTAACCTCAACTCCCAACTGAAATCACACTTGTGGTAACCGCTACATTGACATAACTTCCTTTTTCAGTACGGCGGCCATCAAACTAAAAACACACCACTGCATTTATGCCTACAAAGTGAAAAAACGAGTTGATGATGACCCAAATGTGTTCGTCCTATGACAAGTTCCAGAAGTCCCTCTTGAAATGGTTCCACATCTGAAAAGACTTCATGATGTGTAGAAACATGGTGTATAGAAACACTGGAGAAAGTTTCATGCTTTAGTCATAAAATGCACAATACTTATCTGCCGCACTATAACTGCTCCACTAAGGTGGCGCCCATCTTGAAAAATGGTCGCCATCTTGAAATTTCAAGTGGCTTCTTGTCAAGTGACCCATGGAGACAGCTCATCACAATTTTCATGCTTGTATCACCACAGCACCACTATATATGCCCCCTGCAGTCAAAATAGACTGAAGCGCCCACCATTTTGATGGCCATTTTGGAAAATGGCTGCAACACCCGTAAAAGGTCATATTATCATCATATTAAAGAGGCATGTGAAAACCACAACAATCCCTCGCCCTATGGAAGCACAACTAGCGATTCATAAAAATAGATTGATGAAAACAACCGTTTCGCGGCAGAAAATAATTTTTTTAGAAGCTGCATTCTCGGTACCCCGTCCGCTGCCATCACATGGATATACTGGCTCGCGCTGGATTTTAAATTTCTTCTACAGGCCTCCGAATTACAACAAAGAGCCTTCTCCTTTCCTCTCCCTCTCCTCGTCCCCAGCAAAAATTGTGTATGCAGGCTACACTGTTATATGGTCCCTACCAATGTTGAAACCAAACCTACGCCCTTGGGCAGACTAATCATATTTGGAGTTTAATTTCCCAATCAGTCAGTGCCATTGGTGTGTGTAAACGTGGAAGACTGCAAACGGAGGTGGAATGATTTGAAAAGATGAACAAAGGAAAAATTGTCATTTTATGTTATGCAAGATGCAGCACGCTACGATGATCTGGCATAGCCTACTTTTGGGTGAGTGTATAACATTGCCCCACCGGTACGATCTAGGCATCTAAACGGCTTTTCAGGATTCAATATGTGCACTCAATCACACTGCGCGTCCTGAGCCCGGTTGTAGCCTACGCCGCCTCTCCAACGTTGGAAGAATTACGCATGGGAGTCATCATCCATGGCTGAAGATGATACCTGCCGTCACCTATGATACCATTCAAATAAAAAAAATATTGTGTATGTTTTGTTTTTTAATTTATACCTATAGGGCTTGGGAAAATGTAGTCCCAGACACGACCATCTTGTTTCTACAACAGGTCTATTCGTCTGATTGCATAGGATTCTATGCAGTAGAGCCAATCAGACAAATAGATACACCTGTGTAGAAACAAGATGGTCGTGTCTGGGACTACATTTTCCCAAGCCCTATATCGGCCGCCAGCCGTTCAGTGAACGGCTATAGGGAATGCGCAGTTAGGCTATTATAAATAAGTATTATTCATTGGGGGAGCTTGGACTCGCTGGAGACTGGTGGAGAGACGGATAGTCTACAGAGCCTCCACAGACGCGACTTCAGCCTCCAGTTGGCTGAAGAGCTGCGCGCTCTGGCGTCCAAACAGCTACCGGCGGCGCCCCGTAGTGTCCACAGAAGAATACCCCCCCAAAAAATACCTGCATGGTGAAGACAAGCTGCAGCAAGAACAGAACTGTCTACCAATGCACGAAGTGCACCAAAGCTGTCTGTGGCAGTTGCACTGCCAATAAGGTGCAGAGGATATGTGCGAAGTGTATTTGAGCTGCCGCCTCAACCGCGCGTAAGAGCAGAGCGCATCAACTCGTCAATTGTTTTATTCATATATCAACTAGATAATTAGATAATTATTAATTGTATTAGATAATTATTAAACATCTAAGTTCTATGCTGCATCTGTAATCACAAGACGTATAGGCCTAGCCTACCGTAAGCGATGCATTCTCATATATTAACTTAGATAATTATTAATTAGATCATTATTATGTACCTACGTTCTGCTGCATCTGTACAGTAGGCTACGGTTTTATTTGGATCCTTGGGGCCAAAACGCTGTTCTTTTAGCCGTTTCATCGATTTTTTTCCTTTTGTGAAGTGTAGGCTATACTATTCTTGTTAAAGTGCGAATATAACATTTTGTTGTGTTATTTTATTGCCATATAGTCATTTTGTGAGTAGTATGAAAGTCCAAGCCAGACGTTTGAATATTGAGGGGTCCAGCAGAGGGGTCCAGCAGACGTACAAATGGGGTTCTGGACCAACGGACGTTATTAAGACATGATCTGAACGTCTACCTGACGTTGCGTGTTTGCTGGGACACACACACACAGACACACACACATACATACATACATACATACACAAGAATAATTCATCAGAGAGGTAGAATGATGGTGACAGATTTTTACTGAGGCTTTACATAGCTGACAGCATATGAATGCTTGTCACCCATAGAGACAAACAGGCAGATACACTCACACACACACACACACACACACACACACACACACACACACACATTGGGCCCTATGAAACATTATAATATTGGGCCCCCCAAACCTAGACCTTAGGTAAGGTGTAAGGTCTAACTTTATAATAATAATAATAATAATAGTAGTAATAATAATAATAGTGGTTTATTAGGGCACCTGTCAGTGCAAAGCCCTTGGAATCATCCTAGCTTTTGTCCCACTTACAGCACGAACACACACACACACACACACACACACACACACACACACAAGGCAATGTACAGTATGTAGCATGGCAGTAGTTACCAGGCAATGAAAGAATATACAGTAAATTAACGGAATACACATTATCAATGAAGCCCTAATAGGTTATACACCAATAAAAGATGCATTCACAATCTCCATCTATCTTGCTATCACGTCTTTGAGGCAGAGGAAGGGATGGTGACCAGCCTGGGTCTCTCAGGACTGAGGGTCAATAAAGCTGGAGGTTCACATACAACAGCCAAGACCGTTTTAAACTGTTTCAGAATGTTTGCAGTCTCTCTGTTCTAAATTTCTTGAGTCATGTTATATTTTTTAGAGCTGCAATAGACTATATGCACAACTCCAGTACTTCCTAAAACATCGACATGCTTCTCTATTTCCTGTCCTACACTATTGGTTAAAGTGATTAATCAGGTGTGCCTGACTGCAGCACAATGATCAGGCACACCTGAATAATCAGTTCATCCAATAGTGTACGACAGGAAATAGAGAAGCATGTCTAATTTCAGGAAGGACTGGAGTTGTGCATATAGCCCATTCTACTGTATAGGGCTCCAGCTCCATATTCCCTGGCCAACGACGGCACGCCAACCCAAGGACGAACCCAACACATGAGAGTCCCTCTCTTCCCTCCTTTCACTTGAGTTTTCTTCAATGAAAAAGGTTGTTCTTGAACACTGATGTGAGGTGTGATTCACAGGTGTGATTAAAGAGAGGGTGCAGCCCGTAATCACCCAAGGGAAAAAAAGAAGCATAGATAAGTAGTTGAAATGATTTCAAATTGTATTTTGACCCAGGTCTGCACCCTCCCTCATAGTCTATGAGACTGTATGTGGGGAGATGAGTTGAGAAGCTCTTGGAGGTTGGCTCTCTTGTCTAATGTATCATACAGGATATATCCCCTCTTCCCACCAATCGCCTCCCCTCCTCCTAAAGTCTAGCCAGGAGTAGCCCCTCCCTCTCCGCAGCACAGCCGGAGACAGCAGGGGGTAGTCTTCTGCAGGTCCGTACGCAGCCGTCACTGAACGCCACAGTCAACGTGGAACGCCGGAGTTCATTCTCTGGTCCATTCTGAGAGAGAGAGAGAGAGGGTTGGGGGTAGAACACATTATGTAATTATACAGCAAGAAAACCAGCACGCACACTTGTGATCTACAGAGAACCATTTAAAAGTTTCCAGAAGGAAGCTCTAGTTTTCAGCCAGTAACCTGAGCTTGAGACAAACTTAGCTAAAAAAACCTATGTTACAGAGTACGTGTTCAATATTGGAGCCATCGTTACCACACAGTGTGCACATTTACGGATTTGCAGGAAAAAACTAATATTACAGCTCTTTGAATATTTTTTATATTTTGAAAAAGAGGATGTTGCAGCATTGTCCAACCCCAGCTAGATAATTTTGACAAAGGCACCATGTACTGCGGCTAGCATAATGTACGATAAATAGAAGTTATACAGTGGTGGCCAAAATTATTTGAACACCTGACGGATCTGGAAATATTGACCTTTTTTGCCTCCAAAACATGATTTCATTCCAGAAAGTTCATGAAACACGCAGATGGTTGCTGTGAGCACAACAAATATCAGATGAAGTGAGTCCTACTGTTTTTATCCACTTTTAACTATAATATTTGGTATGTCCACCTTTTGCAGCAATTACAGCAGCACATCTCTTTGGCATAGTGACAATATATTTCCTGAGAACATCAACACCAATGTTATCCCATGCCTTCTGCAACTCAAGCCAAACAGTATAAAAATGATTGTCTGTTGCCAACAGTTAAACATGGAGGCGAATTTGGGGCGAGTTGGAAAATAAAACTGGACAGATCTATAGTACATTCAAAGGAAAGCCTTTGGCTTAGTTGCAAGAGGCATGGGATAACATTGGTGTTGATGTTCTCAGGAAATATATTGACACTATGCCAAAGAGATGTGCTGCTGTAATTGCTGCAAAAGGTGGACATACCAAATATTAAAGTGGATAAAAACAGTAGGACTCACTTCATCTGATATTTGTTGTGCTCAGAGCAACCATCTGCATGTTTCATGAACATTATGGATTTTAATCATGTTTTGGAGGAAAAAAAGGTCAATATTTTCAGATCTGTCAGGTGTTCTAATAATTTTGTATTTACAGTATGTCACACTCACACACACACACACACACACACACACACACACACACACACACACACACACACACACACGCACACACCCAGACGGATGCAACCTTACTTATGTTGAGTCCTGTAATTCTTCATCCAATCTGAGCAAGGGACAGAAGTTAAAGGCGAGGTGTTAGTAGGTGAGGAGGCCAAGCGGGAGACAAGCACAGTGTCAGTACCAGCAGGTCAGTATCCATCTAGGCTAGGAGGTCATCATCAGTACAGCCAATAAGGTCAATAAGGAACCTCCAAAAGAGGGGTTGGGTTTCCTGGAGGAGGGCTTGGGGGGGGGGGGAGCTGAAATCAACCAATCATAGGGTAGGACATGTCACATGACATCTCAGAAGGCGGGTGAGGTCATCCAATTAGCATCAGCCTAGGGCAGGGGTTTGTTAGTGGGCCAGGCAGGCAGAGACGGGGGAGAGGGGGTTTAGGGTCAAGAACGTAATAGCGAAATGTCATTCCAAGTAGGCTTTATGCAGATATTTGCCGACACAACAGGCACTGGAGATAGCCTATCTAATGTGTGGACAGAGACATCTGTTGTTTTTACATTTCGTATTTACAGGGAAAAATGGAATAAGAAAATCATTCGACTGTGCGGCCACAGCCATTTTGTTCTAATAAAAAGTTTCAATCCTTTAATAACTGTCCTTTTCGTTTAGTAAATTGTTCGATTAATTGATTTAAAACAAATAACAAACACGTCTCATTTCAGTTTTCTGTAAAATCATTCATATGTCAAAAGCATGGCACGGGAACGGACAGTCACAGGAATAACAGGAGAGCGGTTTTGCCATGGCGCGGCTTTGACCCTAAACCAAGGGGGAGAGGGGTAGTCTGACATAGGAGACAGGGGTCAGGGGCTTTGGTTACTACCACCTTATTATGACGATTACCTCATTCAAACCAGAGCTGAGTGTATGCCCCTCTCCTCTTCATACCTTCGGAAGGAGCAAGAGAAGTGGAGAAGAGTGTGTGTGTGTGTATGTGTGTGTTTGGGGGGGGGGGGGGGGGGGGGGGTCAGAGTTAGAGGCAGGGTCACAATGGGTGCCAACCCCCCCCTCAACCCTTCATTGTTTTCCAACAAGTGATGCTATTGACGCCAATACACGCCAATACACTCATTGATCATACACAGCACAAGTATGCAACTGCAGACTTGCGTCAAGTATGCCACCATAAACACATGCATATGACACATCTAAAAATAATATTTGTCACTAGTCAAAACCATCAGATCCTCCACAAACACTCCTTCATAGCCTCGGCAATTTCACTGCTAAATTCTAATAGCAAGAGGTTAGACCAGCTCGTCCACCCAAACACGACTGGTTAATAGTGTTTTTAGTTCTGTTTTTAATATTGTTTGTGTATTGTGATAATGTGTGTTATGTTTCTTACCGCTGTGAAATGAACTGACCCTCCGGGGGCCGAATTAAGTTCTACTTGTCTTGACTATGAGCTATTGTGCAAATGTGACATTTTTTTCTTTTACAAAATTGTTCTTTTACATGTTCCTGTTCTGTTTCAATAATGGTTAGTATCTCAGACCTCAGAACCATAACAAAGGCTTCCAAATTCAACCCATCTTCAATAATGTATTTTCACAAAACATACTCTATTCTAGAACACAGACCTCATTTTTCGCAAATCCTATTCATTTTTCCCATAGGGATTTTGGACGCCAGTGCAAGGACGAACCCAACACATGAGAGTCCCTCTCTTCTCTCCTTCCACTTGAGTTTTCTTCAATGAAAAAGGTTGTTCTTGAACACTGATGTGAGGTGTGATTCACAGGGTGTGATTAAAGAGAGGGTGCAGCCCGTAATCACCCAAGGGAAAAAACATTTTGGACAATGGTGCCAATGCTAACTGAAAGCCTGACGACATCACCTCACCACTCATAACATTCTGGATTGTTGGGTTGAATGTTCTGCACTCATCCTGGCACGTTACTACATTCGAGGTAATGAAGAAGAAGAATGAAGTTCTACTTGACTTGACTATAAACCGCGGTGGGCCGTCCCTCACCTGATGATGCCTGGAGGGATGTGTACGTACTCCATGGGAATCATCTCCCTCAGCTCGGCTAAGCTGCTGACGTACTTGATCTTACTGGTGAACTTTGAGCTGAGGACGGCAGGAAGGAGGAGGGGCGGAGAGAGGGATGGGGGGGGGGGGTCAAAAAAGGGGTAGGGTGGGGCAAAAGAGGGGAAGAGGGAGAGAGAGTTGGAAACATGTTGGATAGGGAGATATAAAGGTGTGGAGGAGAGGAATGATACTCGACCCAGCCGTTATATTCTACTGTACTTCCCAAATTTCCCCGTTTGGGTATTATCATTATTATAATTATTATATATGAAGCTATGTCTTATCTTAACTCTACCATGCCCTAATCAGTTTTGTTTGGGTCCTGTGGTTATGGGAGGAGGAGGAGGCTGTGTCCACCTGATAAACGGTCTGGTGATCCCCAGCACTGTCCTGATGAACCAGGATGGATGGACGATGATGAAGGACTTCAGATTCTTCCTCAGTCTGAGGAGAGAGAGAGAGAGCGAGAGAGAGAGAGAGAGGCAGAGAGAGAGAGACTTTGAAACACAATAAAAACAGTTAATGTTTAGTGAGTGAATGTTCAGATGCAGACAACTTTCCAGAAGGACAATTTGCAGACCATAAATCACACAAGAACACAGCAAAACGGCAAAAGTTATAGAGTCAAAAGTCACAAGTCGTATTTTTTTGTTTATTGCACTACAGCTTCCGACCAGCAGTGGCTGATAGTGAGCGCTGTGATTGCGGGGCAAGCGATTTCGGCCGATACATTAAGTAAGAATATGACTTGTGTTTTAGCTGAAGATTAAACATGTTAATTAGCAGCGGCTAGCTTTCAAACCCCAGCGCGGTCGAAGACACAACCCTCCTGCTTCTGTGAGTAAGAACCATTGACATTTCATTGAGACCATAGTGTTGGACATGTGTCCATTCACTAACACCTGCTGGGTTTATGACGTGTGTATGTGTGTGTGTGTGTGTGTGTGTGTGTGTGTGTGTGTGTGTGTGTGTCTAAAGTCTGGTTACACTTTCTGGCAGAATGGTTGCTGAGCTATTGTGTAAATGTGACATATTTTTGTTTGTTTGTTTGTTTTTGTTTGTTGATTGTTCTTTTACATGTTCCTGTTCTGTTTCAATAATGGTTAGTATCTCAACAACATCGACCTCAGAACCAACTAAGGGCTTCAAAATTCAACCCATCTTCAATTATGTATTTTCACAAAACATACTCTATTCTAGAACACAGACCTAATTTTTTCGCAAATCCTATTCATTTTTCCCATAGAGATTTTGGACTACACCCCACAATGGTGCCAATGTTAACTAAAAGCCTTCAAAATGACAACATCACCTCACCACTCTATTCTGGATTGTTGGGTGGGTTGAATGTTCTCCACTGATTCTGACATGTTACTACATTCGAGGTATGAAGAAGAAGAAGAAGAAGAAGAAGAAGAAGAGGAAGAGGAAGAGGAAGAGGAAGAGGAAGAAGAAGAAAGATACAAACCTTCACCGGTCTGGGCAGGTTATATTGAAAGGAGAGTTTGAGTGTGTGTGTGTGTGTGTGTATGTGTTACCTCCTGTTAATCATATAGTAGCATTTCTTCATCCAGCCCAGACCAGGCATCTTCCTACGGGGCGTGGCTCCATTCAGATACACGATCATGTAGTCCTCCGCTACCATGAGCTCTAGACTGCTGATCACATACCTGGACACACACACACACACACACACACACACACACACACACACACACACACACACACACACACACACACACACACACACACACACACACACACACTTCAGAACCTACTACTACAACTTCTATACTGAATCCAAGGGCACGTTTGATTCTATCTATCTATCTATCTATCTATCTATCTATCTATCTATCTATCTATCTATCTATCTGTCTGTCTGTCTGTCTGTCTGTCTGTCTGTCTATCTATCTATCTATCTATCTATATAAGATTGTAACAATAAAGAATGAGAGAAAGTGCTACTGTAATAACAACCAACAATTGACAATGTTACCAACAAGAGACAATGTTACTGACAAGAAGAGGTTCTCCATGACGTAGTGGTAGTCATCAGAGTCGCTGTCTGGCAGAAAGCATGCCGCAAACACGATGATGGCGTTCTGGTCACCATAGTAACCTAAGGAGAGGGAAGAGGTGTCTGGTCAGAGTCTGTGTGTGTGTGTGTTTGGGGGGGAGGGGTCAGAGTTAGGGACGGGGTAACACTGGGTGCCACCCCCCGCAAACCCTTGATGCTATTCCAAACCGAATACACTCATTGATCATACACAAGACAAGTATGCATGTGTGTGTGCGTGGGTGGGTGCACGTGTATGCATGTGGGTGAGTGTGTGTGTGCGTGGGTGGGTGCGTGTGTGTGTGTGTGTGCGGTACCTCCATGGGAGAGGACTCTCTGGTAGGGTTCAATGCTCTTCATGTCGATGCGGTGTTCCTGCTCCCCGATGACGACCGTCCTCCACAGCGCACAGTCCTGGCGCTCCTCTGCCGCACTGTACTCTGGGATAGCGTAAACCCGCTCGCCCTCCGCACCCTGACTGGGCTGGCCTGTCTCTCCTGACCACCATTCAAGAGCAAAAATCACACATGTTGTACAGTAATGTGCACCACAAATAGTAAGTTGGCTGATGTGGAGAGTGAGGTATACATGTACGTGTGTGCGTGTGTGCGTGTGCATCACCGTGTCCGTTGAGCTCCAGGGAGTCAGCCTCGTCGGGCGTGTCCAGCTCGTCTATGTTGATGTCCAGGTCATCCCCCGTATCCAGGGCGTCGTCGGGCGTGTCCAGGGCGTCGTCTGATAGTAGGGAGCCCTCACTGCGGTCCAATGAGACATTCATGGGCGGAGCCGCCAACTTCTTCCTCTGTGGATTCGACCCCCCCGAGAGTTCCAGAGACGAGGGGGGATCTGAGGTCGTGTTGGGGGTTGGGGTGGGGGGGGGGGCTAGTCAGTATGATATACAGTACAGAGAAAGCACAGGTCTACAGTTAAAAATGATAGGGTACTGCTTTAGATGGAAGCCTTCATTAAACCTTCATAAAGCATCTATAAGCACTAGAACCATTGTCAATTGTACCGTATTATTGTGTGACCTGTGAGAACATACTAAGATACTACACATGTATAGGATTTTGAACAATTAAGGGAAATAAGTTAAATATTATAATTACGAGTCTGATGGGAAGGTGCAGACTGGGTCACACCTAACTAGGGTTTTACCAAGATTGAGAAGAAATCTGGACACATATCGACACGTATTGTGTTAAATGTTCTAGAACTCCAGGGTGAATTTCAGTAATTGACCACGAGAGGCGTTATTACATAGCTTAAAACCCCCATAGCTGTTGTAAAATCCTGTGTAACCCACTGCCTCAAGTGGTTTTAATTGCTTTTCTACAACAGTTACTACATATATATAGTAGTAAAATTCAATTATTTATTTACTGATCATTCTTATAATTTTTGTATTTACATAATCTTCTGTGACAGGCTATAGTTCTGAATTGAATGGTTGCCAGGCAACATAGTCTATCTCGCCTATTTGGGTAGGCCTTGTTCACATAAGCCTATATAGGCATAATTCGGGTGGTTCACGTTTATTTGAACATTTCCAGCTATGGTGCAGTTATTAAAACAGTTCTCCAGAGCACTCCTTTTTGCTGGTAGGGGTGTGGAAGTGTTGGAGTCGGACTGATGAGTGTTTGTAATAGGATACCTAAAATAAATAAACACAGGTGTATTTAATAAAAAGGCGAGGTTGCTGCGAGTGGTTGCTATGCAATCTCAATCTTATCAATAGCCTCTTCAATGAGACACATTAATACTATTGTTATGTGGTCGCATCCGTGGGTTACAGAGTATTTTACAACGGCTGCTAGCCAATCAGAATTAAGTATCTTAACTCTCCGTTGTAGAATTAATTTTTTCATAGGTTTGGAACCATTGCCAATTGTATTACTGCGTAACCTTTGGGAACATACAAAGAGACTACACATTTGTAGGATTGACTTGATTTCTTATCTTTATCTTTTATTGTGTTTTATCCTCCATCTTATTTTCAGTCCAAAGAAGTTGATAACACATGTTTTGGTCCGATACGTGATGCGGCAGTAAGTACAGTAAGTACAGCATGTGGGTTGACTGAGTGATGACATCACCCTGTGGTGGATATGGGTGTAGAAGTGTTGCTGATTCTTATCTACCAGATAGCCTTGTCTCTTTGCATCTTCAAAGAGAGATTTAACCACCACACTTATATTGGCTAAATTAATGTTTAAGGCAC
>NC_140239.1:7189195-7191695 GCF_949987555.1 Borostomias antarcticus | reverse complement strand
GCGGGGGATGGGGGGTCATGGAGAGGCGCGCCCAGAGCCCCTGGCAGACCCCCCCAACCCTGAGCCCCCATGGAAGGAGGAGGAGGAAGGGGGGGCGCCGAAGGGGAGTGTCCTCCCTCGTCCGAATCCTCCAATGAGATCTGAGAGTGGACATAGACTTCCTCTCTGGCTTTCAGGAAGTTTTCTGCTGGGTACCTGAGAGAGGCGGAGCTACTCCTCACCACAACGTCCGACTGGTTATCGCGGCTCTCCTCCGCCAGCACCCTGGGCTCCGATTGGTGCAGGCCCCTGGGGTCTGCGTGCGGTGATTGGTCGGGGAAGATGAGGATCTCCGGGGTCCCGGGGGACTGAGAGATCTCTGTGCTCGTTTGGTCGGGCCTGCGCTGCTCTGTGTTCTCCTGGCGCTGTCTGTGCGAGGCGGCGTTGATCTGCAGTAAGGCGGCGGCGTACGTCAACATGCTGTACGTCTCTAAGGGCCTCTCGCCCTCTCTCCTGCCTCCGTCTCTCCCTCCTCCTCTGTGATAGGTCCTACCCTCCTCTCTCCCCTCCCCGTCGCCCTCCCTGACTGTCCCTGTCCCGGAGACCATGATGTAGTCCATCTCCAGGCCGGAGGAGGAGTCTCCGTCGGAGTTGCTTCCCAGCGGTAGGCTGTCCGGGCTGGGCTTCAAGCCGTCCCTGTCCCCCCCGTAGCTGGAGCTCAGAGACATGGCGTCCAGGATGGCCCCCTCCACATCCACGCCTGCCCCCCCCCCACCGTCCTGACCGCCCGCCTGGCCGCTCCACTCATGCGCTGGGGAGGCTCCGTTCGGGGTCGGCTCCGAGGGGTGCGGTGTGGCCGTGGTGGGGGTTGGCATGTTGCCCCAGTTGTCCAGGTTTGGTGATGGGGAGGGTGGTGTAGCCTGGGCCGGGTGGGCCGAGACCACCACGTCCCTGTGATCCGACGGCCGATTGGCTGAGGCGAGCCGGGTGGGATCCGCTCTGCCGCCCGGTGCGTCACTCTCCCTGGGGGCGGAGCTATCCAGGAGAACGAACGGGGAGTGGCTGCTCAGGTCCTCCGTCCAATCAGAGCCCTCCGAACCCTCTCCCCCCCTGTTGTCATAGTCGCTCTCCACGAAGTGACCCCCGGGCATCAGACTCTGCCCACTTCTGGTCATTTGACTGGTCGTGTCGAACAGGAAGACCTGTGTGTGTGTGGGATCCTGGAGGCTCGTCTGATCCCAGTCTGCCTCGACAGATCTGGGATCAGTGTTTATATGTAGAGTAGAGTGTGGACCGGAGGTCTGGCGGTGGTCAGTGCCGCCCCCTCCTGGCTGGGGTTTGAACATGTCTACGAAAGGACTAGACTGGCTCTGTGGCCCAGGACTGGACTGGACATCCGGGCCGGGAGAAGGGGATTCTGCGGAGGTGGACTGGTCCCAGTCCCCGACTCCTACGTTGTCGTACTCAGAGGTGGACATCACCATGCGGGGGACGGGCATGACCCACGGGTCGGAGTCCTGGTCCAGACGCACCTGGTTCTGAGGCTCGGCCATCCGGTCATCCTCCTCTCCTGGGGGGTCTGTCCACCCTTCACCTCGCTCCCCCTCGATCACTATCAGGACCCCCGCCCCCCTCCTCCCGTTGGACAGAGGACATGTCCCTTCCTCTTCCTGCCCCCACGGTTCCATGCGTGTGACATCATCGTCATCGTCTCTCCCGTCCACCGGTCCGTCTGGGCTGGTCGCCGCCGTGGACGTGCTGTCTTCCTGTATGGTGGTGTTCCACATGTCCATGCCGTCCCCGGCCAATCCCGGCGGGCTGTCCGGCGACGGCGCCGCCCCTTTCTCCGACGGCGTCGACGCGTCCGGCGTGGTGAAGGGGGACAGGCTGTCGTCGCGGATGGTCATGTTCCACATGTCCAGGGACTCCGGGTAGGACGCGGTGGTGGTGGCGCCGCTGTCCGACTTCAGGAAGCCCTTCTGGGCGGAGTAGCTCCAGAAGTCAAGCTCCGCCTCCTTGCTCCCGACGCCCCCTCCTCCTCCGCTGACGATGCTCCTCCGCCTCCCTCCTCCCTCCTCGTCCTCGCGAGACGTGTCGGGGGTGAGGGGGTTCAGCTTGTGCCTCCTCCCCGGCGCGGATGACGGCGTTCCCTTGAGGGCACGCGGCCTGCGTCCTTTGCCGACGACGCGGGCGTTGACGTGGTCGTCGTCGTCCTCCTCCTCGGGGGGAGTGAGCTGCAGGTCACCCAGGGTCGCCGGGTTCCACGGTTCCGTGAAGCCCGAGTCGGGGTTCCAGCTGTCGGACGACTCCCTCTGCTCCGAGACCAGGATCATCCGAGACTCGGGGCTCGATCTGTCCCTCTCCTCCCTTCCCTCCTCCTCTCCTCCTCTCTCCTTCCCGTCCCCCAGCCCTTCTGGGACGTTCTCCGGGCTGACCCCCGCCCCGACCCCCGACCCCAGGCTGCAGGTGTCGGGTGTGGCCCCCCCAGGTTCTCCCCAGGCCTGCTCCCTCTGCAGCCCGG
>NC_140239.1:7164195-7176695 GCF_949987555.1 Borostomias antarcticus | reverse complement strand
TGGCCACCGACCGCTCACGTAGGCTTGCATCCTGTCACGGGGCTGACGCACTGCCACAAACACTGCTTTGTTTTCTACTGTGTTTTGTCTTGTGCAGACAGTTGTAGCTCGTGTAGGGACATTGTTCCATGTTCGTGATCATCACAGAGCACCATTTTTAAAGAGGCTCGAGATGTCTCAAAGGATTCTTCCCTTTATGAATAAAGGATAAGATATAGTCTCGTTGTTACTCTTCAGTCATGTCCATTCACTCTCACTCTCTCTCTCTCTCTCTATCTCTCATTCTCACTCACTCACTCACGCAATCACTCACTCTCTCACTCACTCTCTCTCTCCTACCTCTCTATCCTCTCTCTCTCCCTCTTACACACACACACATACACACACACACACACACACACACGCACACACACACACATGCACTCTCTCTCACACACCCTCTCTCTACTTCTCGAGACTTTATCCTCTGTATAAATAAAGCATGAAATAAAAATCTCCAGATGTCATGACTTGTTACTGTTCAGTCATGTCCACTCACATCCTCTCCCTCCTACCCCCCCCCCCCTCCACCACCCCTAGCCCCCCCCCCCCCCCACCACTCCCCTCCCCGCCTCCCCCCACCCAGCGTATGAAGCGAGTCATGACGGGGGTGAGGTGTGTGTATGTGTGTATGTGTGAGTGTGTGTGTGTGTGTGTGTGTGTGCTGCATCGCTCCATTACCCCTCCTGGGGGGGGCGCCGTTGGGCCTCACCTCCCAGCAGCTCCCCCAGCGGCGCTGCTACGCGCTCCGACGCCTCTTGAAGAATCTCCCTGGCGACCAACGCGGTGGTGGACGGCACCCCCTCCCCTGCGGCGCCCCGCTGGCCGCGGTGATGGGCGACCCGGAGGACGCTGGACCTCAGCGCCTGGTAGTCGGGGCTGGACCGGAGAGGGGGAGGGGCTCATAATCACCCTCCGTCTCTAATGGATCTGTGTGGGTGCGTGTGTGTGTGTGTGTGTGTGTTTGTGTGTGTGTGTGTGTGTATGTGTGTGTGTGTGTATGTGTGAGTATGTGTAAGTGCATTTGTGCTTAAGTGTGTGTGTGTATGTGTGTGGCTATGTGAAGGTATGCGTATGTATGCGTGTGTGTGTGTGTGTGTCTGTGTGTGTGTGTGTGTGTGTGTGAGTATGTGTAAGTGCATTTATGCTTAAGTGTCTGTGTGTATGTGTGTGGCTATGTGAAGGTATGCGTATGTATGTGTGTGTGTGTGTGTGTGTGTATGTGTGTGTGTGTGTGTTTGCATGTGTGTGTGTGTGTTTGTGTACTGTATGTGTGTGTGCATGTGTGTATGTGCGTGTGTGTAAGTGCGTATGTGCGTGTCTGCGTGCGTGTCTGTGTGTGTGTGTGTGTGTGTGTGTGTGTGCATGCGTACCTGCTCAGCAGTCCGTCCGTCAGCAGTGTGAGGGACAGTTTCCCAGAGTGATGCAGCTGCAGCAGGTCGATCTCGTCTCTCCACAGCAGAGACGCCTCACTCACCCTCACCCTGCGCAGGTACCACGCCGTCTCCCCCGGCAACGCTGCCCCGCGCCGCCGGCTGCACAGGACCGGCACACACACGCACCCCGACGGCCCCCTCTGACACACAGGAACACACACACACACACACGGGCGTAAACGCTGATTATGTATGAGTGATTTTCAGACACATTCGGACACTTTATAAGTGCAGTAAAGACCCTTGCAATGGAATTTTCGGTCACTAGGCTCCAAGTAAACTTCCAGTGTCCCCCCCAAAAAAACACAAAAAACTCATGATATAGTCAAACTTGCAAGTCGAAAACTTTTTCAAAATGTCTATGTTAACTTTGAGATCTTGTTGTACGGTGGTGGGATTATTATTTCCATATATTAACTGTTCTGCCTTTTGGGAGGCTGAAGAAACAGCTGCTTGTTATTTTTAATGTTCGCTAGCTACTACTGCTAACCTTAGCTAACTTGACAGTATTATCGTTGTGGCTAACTGGATGTTGAGATGGACCAAATTGGTGTTATCGTTTTGAATATGAACACTCCATGAAACGGTCTATAACACATCTAGTTGTTGAGAACAGACCCCGGATCCCTCCCCCAGCCCCCCCCCCCCCACACACACACTCACACACAGACACACACACATGCACACACACACAATAAAGCTTTGATTGATTTGATTGATTGACATGCACACACACACACACACACACACACACACAGCCTCACCTGACTCAGGTAGTAGGCATAGCTCAGGGTGGACGCGACAGAGTCGACATCTGGCTCTGGACCTCCCAGGACGGCATGGACGACAGTAGGAACTTCAGACCCTGCTGTCTGGAACACACACACACACACACTTGCATACTTTATTTGATTCCACAAATTACACACAGGACTAGACAATTCAAGAACACCTTCTTCTTCATCGTTTGGGTTAGTTGGTGCAGTCCTCTCTCCCCAGGCTCGGGGCCGAGGGGCTATCCTTTTACCACCCCGAGCCTGGGTGAGGGGGTCACCCAGGCTATATATCCGGGCACACCTCCAGGAGCCACTTCACCGTTTCGTGCCCCATCTGTGCATTGATGAGCGGAAGCGTCCAACGCCGGTCCGGAGACAGTAGGGTATGTCCATCCCGGTAGGGGAAGGACCGGCGGCCGGGATGAAATCACGGAGTCTGGAGGTGTTCGCCTCCCACTCCGCACGCCGCTGAGCTTCAATCTCCATTTCCGGAGGTATGCCGCTAGTGTCTGCATGTCCTGGCTCAGGGTCTCCTCCACGGCCTGCCAGTCTCCAGCGGAGTGCACCAGCGTGAGGTCGTCTGCGTAGGCGTACTTCCTGGAGACTGTGATCGGCAGGTCGTAGGTGTAGATGTTATAAAGGAGGGTGGCCAGGACAGATCCCTGGGGGACGCCGCTCTTATGGGGGACGCCGTTCTTATCTTCGCTGTCCGCTACCGGTGGTGAGGGTAAAGCTGCTGACAAGCTCCATGATCGTACTGACCATCTGCCTGTCCGGCAGCAGGCGGAGCAGCTTGCAGGTGAGGCCGCGGTGCCATACGGTGTCATAGGCAGCCGTCAGATCTATAAAGACGGCTCCGGCCTTCTTTTTAGACGAAAAGCTGTCCTCGATGTCTTGAGTCATCAGAGTGATTTGACCTACGGTTGATCTCCCACGTCGAAACCCAGCCTGCTCCTGTGGGAGCAGCGGGTCGATGATTGATTCGACGCGGGCGTAGATGAGACGCTCGAGGATCTTGAAGGGGATGCATAGCAGAGAGATGGGGCGGTAACTCTTGGGATTCACTTCAGGCTTATTCGGCTTAGGGATCGCGACAATTAGGGCTCTTCTCCAGATTTTGGGGATCTTGAGTTGGCACAAGCAGGAAGAGAGGAACACTCTTAACCAGGACTTCAAGGCAGGCGCGGCATGGAGTATAAGCTCTGGGCAGATAGAATCAGGCCCCTGGAGCTTTCCCTGGCTTTACATGCTGGAGGGCAGCAGCGAACTCCTCCGGTGTGAATTCACCTGAGATATAACCGCTGCTAGGAGTTGTGGCCTTCCAGAGGTCAGACACTTCTTTCGCCACGAGACGTGACGATTCGCGGTCTTTGCCCTCGTATGTCCCACTCTTCACAAATTGTGATGCAATTTTGTTTGCAGAGATGGGGCAGTGACGGGGGGAGTGTCGGAAGAGCAGCCTTAGAACACCTAAGGATACACAACACCTTCTCCTCCACACGACTAAGCTGCCTATGACAGCTGAAACAGAGTAGTATTTAGCAAGTTGTTTAGATTTGCTCTTTCTCATGCCAGAAATGTTCAGACCACTCCCGGTATACTGGTATATATGGCCCAGGCTTCCAAATATGAGTAGGGAGAGTTTACATCTATACCCAAAGCTGGTTATAATTTATATATAAGTAATGGTTGGTACTTAGAATATTTATCTTGGAAATCCTGGCCCATGTATAGATCGAAAACACAGCCTACTTCTACAACACACACACACACACACACACACACACACACACATAAAGTTATTGCATATGATAATGTGTGGATTCATGAACACAGAAGGGAACTGCAGGGATAGTAAATGTTAAATGGACTGCACTTATATAGTGCGTTGATCCAAAGTGCGTGACAATGGCCTCTCATTCGCCCATTCACACACCCATGGCGGCCACCTGTCATGCAAGGTGCCAGCCTGCTCATTGGGAGCAATTTGGGGTTCAGTGTCTTGCCCAGGCACACATGTGGACAGGAGGAGGCGGGATTTGAACCGCCGACCCTACGATCACTGGCCGACCCGCTCTACCTCCTGAGCCACAGCCGCCCACAGCGCTGCTCTCTGGTAATACGCAGGTAGAGCGGTGCTACAGATAGCGGCGTTATTATTCAGACAGCTGATATGACTGCAGACAGAGGCATGACTGTGCTGGAATGCAGCAGGGGTATCATGCATTAGTAATGATGAGAGGTTTGGTCGGGTGGATCTGTGTGTGTTGCTCTGCTCATACGTATCAGCTGAAGGATGTCGGGGTTTAGGGTTACAGAGACGGTGCAGAGTCTGGGACGGAGTGCCTCGGGGTGGGGCTTTGCATTGATGGACGATGT
Organism: Borostomias antarcticus; assembly: GCF_949987555.1. Taxonomy (NCBI): domain Eukaryota; kingdom Metazoa; phylum Chordata; class Actinopteri; order Stomiiformes; family Stomiidae; genus Borostomias; species Borostomias antarcticus. The sequence goes on along the minus strand of NC_140239.1, from coordinate 7,172,065 downwards.
GCATTTTCTACCGTGGCTAGTAGGTTGGGTTGACCCGTGATGTGTTGAATAGTAGTTTGAGTGTGTGTGTGTGTGTCTGTGTGTGTGTGTTGGGGGGGGGGTGTATGTGGGGGTGGGTGGGGAGAGTGTGTGTGTGTTCGTGCGGGAACAGACATATACAGTAGTAGCAACAGTAGTAGCTACTATATTGCGGGGTAACAGTACGATGTAGTTGTTGAGTGTGCGGAGTAAAGGCTTGGAGTTGGGCTTGGACAATAGGTCCAGGGTAGGCCAGGGAAGAGTAGGGTAGGGTGGGGTAGAGTAGGGTAGGGTGGAGTAGAGCAGGGTAGGCCAGGGTAGAGTAGGGTAGGGTGGGGTAGAGTAGGGTAGGGTGGGGTAGAGCAGGGTAGGCCAGGATAGAGTAGGGTAGGGTGGGGTAGAGCAGGGTAGGGTGGGGTAGAGCAGGGTAGGGTGTGGTACAGTAGGGTAGGGTGGGGTAGAGTAGGGTAGGGTGGGGTAGAGCAGGGTAGGGTGGGGTAGAGCAGGGTAGAGTGTGGTACAGTAGGGTAGGGTGGGGTAGAGTAGAGCAGGGTAGAGTAGGGTAGGGTGTGGTAGAGCAGGGTAGGGTGGGGTAGAGTAGGGTAGGGTGGGGTAGAGTAGGGTAGGGTGTGGTACAGTAGGGTAGGGTGGGGTAGAGCAGGGTAGGGTGTGGTGCAGTAGGGTAGTGTGTGGTAGAGCAGGGTAGGGTGTGGTGCAGTAGGGTAGTGTGTGGTGCAGTAGGGTAGGGTGGGGTAGAGCAGGGTAGGGTGTGGTACAGTAGGGTAGGGTGGGGTAGAGCAGGGTAGGGTGTGGTACAGTAGGGTAGTGTGTGGTAGAGCAGGGTAGGGCGTGGTACAGTAGGGTAGGGTGGGGTAGAGCAGGGTAGGGTGGGGTACAGTAGGGTAGGGTGGGGTAGAGCAGGGTAGGGTGGGGTAGAGCAGGGTAGGGTGCGGTACAGTAGAGTAGGGTGGGGTACAGTAGGGTAGGGTGGGGTAGAGCAGGGTAGGGTGTGGTACAGTAGGGTAGGGTGGGGTAGAGCAGGGTAGGGTGGGGTAGAGCAGGGTAGGGTGTGGTAGAGCAGGGTAGGGTGGGGTAGAGCAGGGTAGGGTGTGGTAGAGCAGGGTAGGGTGTGGTAGAGCAAGGTAGGGTGTGGTAGAGCAGGGTAGGGTGGGGTAGAGCAGGGTAGGGTGGGGTAGAGCAGGGTAGGGTGGGGTAGAGCAGGGTAGGGTGTGGTACAGTAGGGTAGGGTGGGGTAGAGCAGGGTAGGGTGGGGTAGAGCAGGGTAGGGTGGGGTAGAGCAGGGTAGGGTGGGGTAGAGTAGGGTAGGGTGGGGTAGAGCAGGGTAGGGTGGGGTAGAGTAGGGTAGGGTGGGGTAGAGCAGGGTAGGGTGGGGTAGAGCAGGGTAGGGTGGGGTAGAGCAGGGTAGGGTGTGGTTCAGTAGGGTAGGATGGGGTAGAGCAGGGTAGGGTGGGGTAGAGCAGGGTAGGGTGGGGTAGAGCAGGGTAGGGTGGGGTAGAGTAGGGTAGGGTGGGGTACAGTAGGGTAGGGTGGGGTAGAGCAGGGTAGGGTGGGGTACAGTAGGGTAGGGTGGGGTACAGTAGGGTAGGGTGGGGTAGAGCAGGGTAGGGTGGGGTAGAGCAGGGTAGGGTGTGGTAGCCTGGCGTCGCCAGCCTGATCTTGCAAGCTCACATTCTATTTCCCTCCACAGATCAGTCTGGTTATCCCGTCGTTTTAACTGAATTCACACGCGTCACAACCTATCTAAATCTAATATGGGTGGGGTTTGATAAGATGGCTGAACAGAGGAGCGCCGTAGTAGTTTCCCTCAACAAGATCAAATAAAATCAAACTTTATTCGTAGAGCGCATTTCATACACAAAGGCAAGACAATGCGCTTTACAGAGAGCAATGGGGGGATGGATATAGATCCTACCCCTACATATCCCAGAGGGAAGCAAAAAAACAGTTCACCCAGGGGCCGAAAGTGAGCTGTACAAATTCTTCCCTGACCTCTCTCAATGAGACAATCGAGCAAGCTCCTGGAAAATGTTTGTCTATTGGATAAGAATATTTACAGAGCAATAAACATGGGCTAATTACTTCATAGGACTGACATGACTATCAGTAGAGTGGATAAATAGATCAAGATGGCTGCAGCTGATACTGAATCCGCAATTGCGACTATATTAATTGAACTGAACGCTGTGTTTACTCTACAAGAAGAAAAAACAACTGCACTTCCTTGTCAACAGCTTTTGTTGATAAGAAAGATGTATTTGCGGTACTTCCGACAGAATTTGGTCATTTGATCTACGTCTGTTGGTAACGCCCCTTGGGAATCGAAAAGGAACTGTGAGTTTCCAGACCCTTCGCGTTTTTGCGAATTGGGTCTGGCAAAGCCAGTCTACGGGTGGGGAAGGGTATGGTAGGGTGGGGTAGAGTAGGGTAGGTTATGCTAGGGTGGGGTAGAGTAGAGTAGGGTATAGAGGTAGGGTATAGAGTGGGTTAGGGCAGGCTAGTCTACAGGCTCCGGCCTGTCTAGCAGACACAATACTGGCCTGCAATGCAGCCATCACTCACACAGGAACATGAATAACCTGCCCCACAGACATCTGATCTGGGGGGTTATATGCATGGAGGGCTCAGCATTAGGGAGGAGGGGGAGGAGCAGGGAGGAGCAGGGAGGAAAGTAGAGAGGGTGGCTGGAGGGAGGAGAAGGAAGGTGGGAGAGGAGGATGAGAGGAAGAGGAGGAGGAGGAGGGTGGGAGAGGAGGATGAGAGGAAGAGGAGGAGGAGGGTGGGAGAGGAGAATGAGAGGAAGAGGAGGAGGAGGAGGAGGAGGAGGAGGAGGAGGGTGGGAGAGGAGGATGAGAGGAAGATGAGGAGGAGGGAGGAGGAGGAGGAGGGTGGGAGGGGAGAATGAGAGGAAGAGGAGGAGGAGGAGGAGGGTGGGAGAGGAGAATGAGAGGAAGATGAGGAGGAGGGAGGAGGAGGAGGAGGAGGAGGGTGGGAGAGGAGGATGAGAGGAAGAGGAGGAGGAGGAGGGTGGGAGAGGAGGATGAGAGGAAGATGAGGAGGAGGGAGGAGGAGGAGGGTGGGAGAGGAGGATGCGAGGAAGAGGAGGAGGAGGAGGGTGGGAGAGGAGGGCGAGAGGAAGATGAGGAGGAGGGAGGAGGGAGAAGAGGAGGAGGGAGAAGAGGGGAGGATGATGGAAGGAGGAGAGAAAGAGGGGGAGAAGGAGAGGCGGAGAGGATGTATAGTATCAGCTTGAGATGCTCATATCAGCTTTCATATCAGATAGGACAGGACTTATATTACTGCTGGGGGGAGGAGGGGACGGAGACAGGGGAGAAGGGAGGGATGAGAGGGAGAGGTTGAGGAGAGAGAACAGCGAAGGAGGGATGAGGGAGCAGGAGTAGAGTGAGGAAAAGAAAGAGGGGGAGGGAGGGAGGAGAGAAGGACAGAAGGAGAGGGAGGGAAGGAGAGCAGGTCGATATTAGACGACCACTGGAGGAAGAGATGCATTAGTGAGAAAAGGCCACTCACTGTCTCTTCCACTGCAGTAACACCGCACAGACAGCACTGTGCATGTGCATGCATAAGTGAGTGTGTGTGTGTGTGTGTGTGTGTGTGTGTGTGTGTGTGCGCGTGCATGTGTGTGTGTTCCCCACACTGTCTCTCTCTCTCCCCCCCTCTCTCTCTCTATTTATCTCTGTATGTCTCTCTCTACTCTCCCTGTTTCTCTGTCTCTCCCTGTTTCTCTGTCTCGTTCCCTCCATCTCTCTCTTTCTCTGTCTCTGTTTCTCTGAGTGTCTCTCTCTGTTTCTGTCTCTCTTTCTCTCTCTTCTTTCTCTCTCTTTCTCTCTTTCTCTTTCCCGCTGTCTCTCTCTCGTCCTCTCCATCTCTCTCCCTCTCACTCTGCCTCTCCCTCTGTCTCTCCCCCCTCTCTTTCACCACACTCCGTTCTTATCCCCTCCACTTCCCCCTCCAGCTCTCAGAGAGAGAGAGAGAGAGAGAGAGAGAGAGAGAGAGAGAGAGAGAGAGAGAGAGAGATTGTGATCCTGTCTTCAGTGACAAGGCGTATTCAGCCCGGATGCAATAAAGCTGCCAGTGCTGAAGACTCATTGATTAGAGCTGATCTACAGCTGATCTCTAACTCATAGTGATTTGCTGAGCCCTGATTCACACTACAGCTGTACACATACATATTTATGTCTTTTTTATGTGAAGCACTCTGTGCATGTAATTTCCCTCCCTTGTAAAGCACATTGAGTTGCATTTCTTGTATGAAAGATGCTATACAAATAAAGTTCTACTTACTTTCATACATAAATCATGCACAGACATGCACATGCAGACGTACGCACAAATGCACACATACGGACATCCACACACACGCACACACACACACAAGCACACACATTTAATTTCCTAAACCTATAGACAGTCCACTCCAGTAACAGGCATCCCGTAAAAATACAATTCAGTCAAGGACGTTGCTTGTTACTTTACAGTCAGGGAAACCTTCTCTTCAGTAAGCAAGGCTCTATATTCATAGTACTCCTGTCTGTCTGTCTGTCTGTCTGTCTGTCTGTCTGTCTGTCTGTCTGTCTGTCTGTCTGTCTGTCTGTCTGCCCACCCACCCACCTGCCTATCCATCCCTCCATCCATTCCTCCATCCATCCATCCGTTCGTCTGTTTGTCTGTCTGCCCACCCGCCCACCTGCCCATCCCTCCATCAATCCATCCATCCCTTCATCCATCCATCCATTCATCTGTCTATCTGTGTGTGTGTCTGCCTGCCTGTCTGTCTGTCTGTCTATCTATTGTCTGTCTGTCTGGTTATCTGTCTGTGTGTGTGTGTGTGTGTGTGTGTGTGTGTGTGTGTGTGTGTGTGTGTGTGTGTGTGTGTGTGTGTGTGTGTGTGTGGAGGAGGACCATACTCCACAGTCAACTCAGCACCTTGCCTTAGCGGCCAGAGAGAGAGAGAGAGAGAGAGAGAGAGAGAGAGAAAGAGAGAGAGAAAGAGAGGGGTATAGAGGCAGAAAGAGAAAGAGGGTGAGAAAGAAAGATCGGTCCAGTAAGCACTTACAGTCAAGACAATTAGAAGTATGGTAGTTCTGGATGGCTGCCATGCAGAGGGAGAGAAAGAGAGGGAGAGAAAGAGAGGGGGAGAGAGAGAGAGCAGAACATACTGCAGTGCTGCAGGGACAGGGGTAGAGAGAGAGGGAAAGAGACAGAGATGGATAGATGGATGGAGAGAGAGGGGAAGGGATGTACTGAGAGAGGATGGGAGAGACACAGAGAGAGAGACAGAGAGAGGGGGGATATACTGAGAGAGGATGGGAGAGAGACAGAGAGAGAGAGAGAGAGAGAGGGGGGGTATACTGAGAGAGGATGGGAGAGAGACAGAGCGAAATAGAGAGATAGAGGAGGGTATACTGAGAGGATGGGAGAGAGACAGAGAGAGAGAGAGAGAGAGGGGGGTATACTGAGAGGATGGGAGAGAGACAGAGAGAGAGACAGAGAGGGGGTATACTGAGAGAGGATGGGAGAGAGATAGAGAGAGAGACAGAGGGGGTATACTGAGAGAGGATGGGAGAGAGATAGAGAGAGAGACAGAGGGGGTTATACTGAGAGAGGATGGGAGAGAGATAGAGAGAGAGAGAGACAGAGAGAGACAGAGAGAGGGGGGTATACTGGGAGGATGGGAGAGAGACAGAGAGAGAGACAGAGGGGGGGGTATACTGAGAGAGGATGGGAGAGAGAGAGAGAGAGAGAGAGAGAGAGAGAGAGGGTATACTGAGAGAGGATGGGAGAGAGAGAGAGAGAGAGAGAGAGAGAGAGAGAGAGAGAGAGAGAGAGAGAGAGACAGAGGGGGGGTATATTGAGAGAGGATGGGAGAGAGAGAGAGACAGAGGGGGGGGTATACTGAGAGAGGATGGGAGAGAGAAAGTAAAGATGGAGGGAGAGAGGGGAGGAGGGTAAGAAAAGACAGCAGAAGGAGCTTTAGAGAGAAAGAGGCTTCAGTGCTGAGGTCAATAAACGTGGTCTTGTATTGCAGCTCATGCCAACCTCAGCCGATGTCCTCTTGATCACTTAGTAACTGTAACCCCATGCTACATGCTGTGACTCTCTGTGACTGTTTTTCTGACTCCGTCATTCTGTGACACTAATTCTCTGATTCTGTCTGTTTCCCGAACTCTGACTGCTATTCTCCAGCTGTTAGTCTTTATTTCTGTTAGTCTCTGACTCTGTTATACTTTGGTAAAGGTAAATGGACTGCACTTATGTAGCGCTTTTATCCAAAGAGCTTTACAATTGTCTCTCATTCACACACCAATGGCAGCAGCTGCCATGCAAGGTGCTAGTCTGCTCACCCCAATTTGGGGTTCAGTGTCTTGCCCAAGGACACTTCAACATGGACAGGAGGAGGTAGGATTCGAACCGCCGAACCTGCGATCATTGGACAACCCGCTCTACCTCCTGAGCCACATGCACCCCACAGCTTTGACTCTGTTAGTCTCTGACTCTGTTAGTCTCTGACTCTGTTAGTCTCTGACTCTGTTAGTCTCTGACTCTGCTAGTCTCTGACTCTGTTCTCTGACCCTGTTAGTCTCTGACTGTTCTCTGACTCTGTTAGTCTCTGACTCTGCTAGTCTCTGACTCTGTTCTCTGACCCTGTTAGTCTCTGACTGTTCTCTGACTCTGTTAGTCTCTGACTCTGCTAGTCTCTGACTCTGTTCTCTGACCCTGTTAGTCTCTGACTGTTCTCTGACTTTGTTAGTCTCTGACTCTGTTAGTCTCTGATTCTGTTATTCTCTGTATCATCTCTCTGACTCAGACTCACTCTCTCTGATTCTCTCTCTGATTCTCTACCTTCTTAACGTAGTGTGTTCTGACTCTACTACTGGATACTTGATCTCTCTCTCTCTCTCAATTCAATTCAAAGGGCTTTATTGGCATGGGAAACATACATCCCTTTCTCTCTCGCTCTCTCTCTCTCTCTCTCTCTCTCTCTCTCTCCAACTCTCTGCGGTAGTCCAGGCTGACTCAGGCAAAAGCTCACAGTGTGTTGGAATAATGTTGTTCTGCCAAATGTCAGAGACAGCCAGGTGTATAGGCCTGCTCTACTGTATGCACAGAACTTAAGGAACAGTGTGAGGTCTGCATGCAAGAGACTAGAGATGCAGGTTCAGTTTTGGGGGAAAGTCCAACCAGAATGATTTTGCAGATGAAGACCACACCCATATTAAATTTCATAAAGTTACAGAGAATAGGCCCAATCCATGTGGTGTAGCATGCTCTTATAGGGTTGTTGCACAAATAGCCTACAGAAATTCATCAAGGCTACAATGACATACAGCCATCTCTGCCTCTATCAAACATGTCTTACAGTAAGATGGTTACCACAAAATTCAACTATTTGCGTAAGGCAGACAGTAGGCCTTTGTGTACGTTCGTGGTCAGAATGCAAATGAGGCTTTCGCTGGCAGGACCATATTCTTCCGCAGTAGCCAGATAGCTTCAGGCGAACTTGAGATACCGTGCCTTCCACCATCAAACACACCCTGCCGTTAGGCTATTATAATTCATTGTAAAGAGGGAATAGCCTAATTCGAGTAGAAACGAGGAGTCTTGTTTGGCCTCTCAATCTCGTTCTTTTTCTCATTCTCTCTGTCGTTCTACAGGTGCTTGGAGGGACCAGAGCAGAACTAGTGAGACAGAGAGAGAGAGAGAGAGAGAGAGAGAGAGAGAGAGAGAGAGAGAGAGAGAGAGAGAGAGAGAGAGAGAGAGACTGCGCGCTCTGCAGCAACAGGACCACAGCCTGTAGCCCTCCTGCACTACGTCA